>NW_022631067.1:7992128-8052258 GCF_010015895.1 Lontra canadensis | reverse complement strand
ATTTTATTTTATTTTATTTTATTTTATTTTATTTTATTTTATTTTATTTCTTTTCAGTGTTCCAGAATTCATTGTTTAAGTGGACCTGTTTTTTTTTTTTAAATCTTACTCAACTTAAATTTCCTCAAAAATATGTAAAACTTTGTTTTTGTCTCTTGTTCTGTAAGTACCTACATAATATCCTTGGTTTTGCTCCTTGGCCTGGGAAGACTCATGACTCTTAGAGAAAAAGTTTGCTGACTCTGGATTCTGTGAACAATGGACCCACATTAGGGCATCTATTCCAGGAGCATCTAAGGCGCTGTATCTTTCCTCCTTCCTTGTCTTGACATATGGTGGTATCACGTGCAATTCCCAAAGGTGTGTTCGTGGATAAATTCAGTAAACTCATACCAATCAGTATTCTAAGAAAGTGCAATAAAAATTTCCCAAGTTACTAAAATAAGAAATCCTGTTGAAAAGCTTGACTTTGGAAGGGTTTTAGAGAGTGAAGTTCCTTAAGTGATTAATAATGAGTTTAGACTCAGCAGTGAGCCGTGAGAGAGGCAATTCTGAACACAAATGATTTTGAACATAATTCTTTTCCTTATGGCACACAGCCTAAGCTGCATATTTCAGAGATCACTTTCCACGAGAAGGTTCCTCATTTTCAGACTTCGGGTGACAAAGGAGCAATGCTACAGACCTTCTACCACTCTAAATTCCCTTTCAATGCTTTCTCATAGGGCTGTCTTCAAGTTAACTACATACTGGGTAATGCTGGCTCAGGATAGAATTCCAGCGGTAGAAAGAAGTGTCTTTGAAATCCATCTCTTTTTAAAAAATATTCAGTGAGTACCCAGGAAAGTTCTAGGAGTTACTGGTAGGAAATTAAATATCGAGCGATCTCTGTCTGCATGTCATCAACCATCTTGTCTGAGCCAAGATCATTGAACTAGTGATATTTTACAGAAATAGACCATGTTCTCAGGGGCTCAGCAATATTGTCTGTATACATTAAGTCACAGAATATAATATTTTAAGAAGTGCTTATCAAAAATTAAACATAGTCCTTGGAGAATAGGGGCCAATTGATTGCTTTAAAACCTGAAAATCACTATCACTCAGTAACGTTTTTTAAAGATTTTATTTATTTATTTTAGGGAGCGATTAAAAAGAGAGAGAGAAAGAGTGTGTGCCAGCAGGCAAGGGGGACAGGGAGAGAGACTCTGAAACAGACTCCATGCTCAGTGTGGAGCCTGAGGTGGGGCTCAAAGCAGGGCTCCTTTTGGGACTCAGTCACATGATGGGAAGATCATTACCTCAGCTGAAACCAATAGTCAGATGCTTCATGGACTGAGCCACTCAGACACCCACTTGGTAACTTTTCAATACTGGCTACAGATATATCATCTTGTTGCTTATTCCCCTTTTTTTTTTTTTTTCTAGACCTGCTCTGCACAACCGTGGCTCTGGAGAACAAGAAACATAGTTAATCTAACTTGAGAAGAGCTGAAAATGAAAAATACACACCAGAGTTCACACTTAGCACAGAAAAGTGATGAAAGCATTTTATTATCTATTTTATATTGACTAATATATCCGTGCCTAAAACCGGTCACGTGCAAGGTGTTAGGGATGAAAGAATGGCAGAGATGATCTCAGTCCTGTGAAGCTTATTATCCAGAGTGGTAAACAAGTAAATGTGCCAATGGCAATTTTAGAGAAACTCTAAGTAGCTTTGAGATATAACCCATGGAGTGTAGAGTGTCAAGGTAGCTTTCCAGCCAGAAACTGTAGTCATGGTATGAGGCAAGTGTACATTCTTAGACTGGGAAGTGTCTTGCAAAGTATACTATGGCAGCACACTTATTCATGGGGAAGGTAGACCAGATAATAAATAACCGGAGATGTCTGTCATTTAGAATTATCCCTTTAGTGAAAACATGAAGAAGAAATGATAAAGAAATCACACCAGAAATGGGGAAATTGGGGTAATTTCCAACACTTCAGACTAAAGGAACAAATAGCCAGATTCAGGCAGTGGTAGAGACATTGCTGTCAATCATCTCTATCCTCAAGCAGCTTCATTTGCCACTAATTTGTTCTAAATTTTTGTGTGCTCCAACCAAACCCAACTCATCTCTAAACCCACGCTGTTCATCTGTTTTTTCTAGCTAATTGACTTTGCTCACCTTGTTTCTCATTCCTGTACAATGCTTTGCACTAATTGTACTTGTCAGGGTTCTACAAATGCATTAGAACAGCAATCAGATGATAGCTCAGCCTCGACACACTCTCTATCCTCAAAGGGAGAGGATTGCTTCCTTTTGGGAACTGTCATTGTTGTCTATACCTCTGTTACTGCGCCTAGCACATTCTGAACTACGTATCGCCACCTGGGGCACCTGTCCTACTTATTTCCCCTGAACCTAATGAATGAGCAGCACAGATTTCGCTGTGCATTGGTATCTACCCCAACACGAATCATGTAGTGATAACACATATAGGGGCTTTGCTAACACCTTCCAATTAATTAGTAAGTAGTTTGAAACTCTATTGTTTGAATGGATAAAAATAATAGATCATAAAATTCAGCAAATTATCACTACCTATTAAGTTCTCAAAGACCTTTAGAAAAATGGCAGCTATATATAGTACTCAGAAGTCTGAACCACACTATGGCAATGTTTTAATAGATGTCTATAAGGAGAACTTTCTAGCATTAAAAATAATACAATTTTCTGAACTTCCTTTTCTGATCTATAGAAGTTCAGCATAAAAGCCATGTGGGGAGTGACAAGAGAGCAAGCTCCTGCCATTGGAAGGACTCTGGGCTTTGTTTTCTTATGCAGCAGCTAAACTGAAGAGTCTGAGGTATACAGTTCCTCACCGTTTTCTTACATAAAATCACAAATAAGTATAAATAAAAAAGATGTTTGGACAGTATTGCTATGTGTTCCTTGATCAATTTACCAAATAAAGCTAAAATGAGCGTTATGGATCAGTTACAGTACTTGTATTTAATTCTTGATTTAGGGTAAAGCTGAATTTCCCAGGAGCTATTATTTCTCAGTTGAGGAGAAAGCATAAGTTTTTCTTGATCTGTGTCTACTTTTCTTTTCCTGAAACCAAATCAATATTTAAAATATGCACACTTTTAAAAAATATGCACCCTATTATCTGTCAATACTGCTATTTGAAGTCTAACTTTTATTTCATAAATTGTTATTTTTGCACAACCAAAACTGGATAAAATAAATTAAGAAGTTAAAAATTGGGGGGAGTTAGGTGAGCCTGGTGATGGGTATTAAGGAGGACACGTACTGCATGAAGCACTGGGTGTGGTGCATAAACAATGAATCTTGGAACACTGAAAAAATAAAATTAAATTTTAAAAAAGAAGATAAAAATTTCACATTTTTAAGATGAACAAAATTTATATCATAAAAATGAGCTGACTAATGATGAAAAAAGCTTAATCCAGATAATAATTGGATTTTTACTGTACAGTAAAATATTAACAACAATTTTTGTGTTTTGTCATCATACTCTATTATTTCACACTATAGTATAATTGAAAATATATCTACAGATACTGTATCTTTTCTCATGTAAAGTCTTTTACTAACCAGTAAAATTATTTTTCAAAATACAGAATTTGGTTTTGCTCTTTTTGTTTTTCCTCAAATAATAATTTTTAAAAAAACCTGCTTCATGAATTTTTCTAAAGATTTATTTATTTGAAAGAGAGAGTGAGCAGGGAGAGCAGCAGAGGGAGAGGAAGGGAGAGAATCTCAAGTAGATTCCCCACTGAACATGGAGCCCAACACAGGGCTTGATCTCAAGACCCTGAGGCTGTGACCTGAGCTGAAACTAAGAGTTGGACACTTAACAGACAAAGCCACCTAGATGCCCCAGGAATTTTTGAAGAGACTATAGAACTTTATCAAATATTCGTGAAATCAGCAAATGATATAACTAGGTCATATATATTGAATTTAAAATGGAGTTTTTCCTGTGAACTTTTAGATTCTAAGTAAGGGGAGTATATATCCTTGATATTGAGAATAAGAAATACCGACTGTACAGTTCTGACAGCAAATTCCACTGTGTGCTTTTCCCCCACACCACCAAGCAATTCTGGGCACCAGAACTGTCCTACATTAGATGTCCTATAATTCACCTCACTTCTGACCCTAAGTATGGAAAAATTTCTGTGACACACTTTCATGTCACAGAAATTCTTCCATACTTATACATGTTATTAGAAAGGACAAATGTATTTTGAGAACCACCAGAAACCTTAATGGAGAAAAATATCTTCATAACATTCGTGTATTTGTCACATGAACAGCGGTGGCACTGGTGTGGGCCTAGGTCAGGGCATAAGGACATGTGGATAAAGTATGTTAGTGAAAAATATCTTCATAACATTCATGTATTTGTCACATGAACAGTGATGGCACTGGTGTGAGCCTAGGTCAGGGCATAAGGATAAAGTATGTTAGTGAAACTAAGTTTCTTGTCAGGAGTAATATACAGTTATAGTGTTCTTGTAAGATGTATGTGAATATGAAACTATTTCTTTTGTCTTTCTGTTTCCAGGTTCCTTAGAATCTATTTGCAGGGCAAGTTGGCATATCAATGTCTATAGAAGGATAGTTATTACCGTAGCTTCTAGACAAAGTGTAGGAGGATGTGATGGACTTAAATAGAAGGAGTAAATCATGGTTTATAAAACAAAAACAAAACAAACAAAAAAAACCTACTGAAATTTCATAATCTAGAAGAAATTTTATGGCCAAATAGGACTGAAATCAGATTTGAAAGATTAATTTGCAAAGTAATTACTTGATACAATGCAACTGTCACCCATTGATACAATTCATGTGTTACGTGTTTGTTTCACATTAACTTACTTATAAAGTGTGTGTTGGGGGAACATTATGATATTTTGTAACTGACAACCTAATAGAAATTAAAATGCAATTATGGGATATATTAAAGTGGAGTCTAGGATTTGGGGTTTTCTGTACCTTGGGATATAAAAAATTGAAGGAGCAGAGTCTACCTACGATGGAAAAGATCCAAAATAACAGAAAATTCAAGATTTTTTTTTTCAAACTTATCAGAGAGCTGAGACTGCAAAGAAGGCAGCAGTAGAAAATCTAAAAGATGTGCCTGTAGGGACAGAGGGAACTTGAGTGTGTATTCACCTGTTGCAGATGCAGCAAGATGTCCTTGACGAAAGTTCAGCTTCAATAGGTGCTAAACTGGCTAAGGCTGAGTGTGGGCTGGGGCACCAGTGCAAAATCCCTAGGGTAAGAGGAATAGTGGGAATTCACAACCTCATGCAGACCCTCTCTACAAACTGTACCAGACTTTCACAGAAGAGATCACACGGCCATGGAACTGGCTACTGGATGCCCCCAGTAATAACCTTATCATTTACCTTCAGCCTCTCAGATATTCCTGCATTCTCTTTTTTACTTCCCCATGCTTCCTGGGATCATTTCTTAAGAATAGTGGTTGTACCAAAATCCTTGTCTCAGTGTCAGCTTTGGGGGGCACCCAAACAAAGGCAGGCATCTATTCTATAAGTCTGTGTGTATGTGTATTGGTATATATCATTCATACATATTTGATTATTGGAATGGAAGAAAAGATTACATTTATATGTATATTCCTGTTGTAAAAACTACCACAATGGCTTAAAAGAACAAAGATGTATTCTCTCATAGTGTTCGAGGAACCAGGATTCTTGGAAGGTTCTGGAGGAGGATCCTCCCTTGCCCCTCCTAGGTTTCTGGGTTGCTGGCAATCCTTGGCATTCCTTGACTTGTAGACATAGCACTGCAGTCTCTGTCTCCATATATCACACAGCATTCTTCCTGTGTCCGTCTCTGTATTTTTGCATGGCCTTAGTCACTGGATTTAGGTCTCTAATCCAATCTGAATTTATTTTAACAAATTACATATGGGAAATAAAAAAACAAAAACAAAACTAAATCCGAATAAAGTCATATCCATAGGTACTTGGGATTAAGATTTTATGTCTTTTTGGAGGACATAATTCAACCAACAACAATATGTTAGGTATGTTTTATCATTATAATATCCAATGCTTTCCACATTGTGTTAGATAATGATGAGTAACGGCTGCCATTAGACTGAGTGCAGGCCACTTGCCTCAAAATACAGACCATGTTCTAGTTTCAGAATAAAAACTTAGAAGTTGCTGTTCCTACCAATCAAGTATGCTTAGATATTAGCAATTAAATAACCAAGACCTTGCCAATTTTCTACTGTTATTCTTTTCTTTAGGAATCTAAGTAATTAGATGCAGATATTGTCTCTACCCATTGACCCACTTTTGTGTTCTCATGAGACACATGTTGAATGAGGAAGTCTGTCTTGGACCCTGGCACCCTGACACATTTTTACTGGGGATGCCAAGAATATAAAGCCTTGAGTGCTCTTTACCTAGCCTTTTCTTTTTCTTTTCTTTCTTTCTTTTTTTCTTTCTTCCTCCTTTCCTCCTTTCCTTCCTTCCTTTTCAGACCTCATTCATCTTAGCAGAACTTCTGTACCCTCTCACCAATGTCTTCCTGTTGCTTCAATCTCCTAGACCCTGGTAACGACTTTTCTACTCTTTGTTTCTAACAATTTGACTTTTTTTTTCCCCCTTTAGATTCCATGTAGAAGTGATGCCATGCAGCATTTGCCTTTCTTTGCCTGGCTTGTTTTACTTGGCATCATGTCCTCGAGGTCCACTCATGTCGTCACAAATGGCCATTGCCTAAGGCTGTGTTTGCAGTGAGAAATCCTGAGATGTTGTCTACAGAGGTGCAGTTCCTTTTTGAACAAAGAATAGACTTCTGCTTGTTATAAAACTGGTGAATCTCTCAAGCTCAGTGTTTTTCTTTCACAGGCTTCTGTTAAGGTCCCACAGTTTAGGCTTGGGGAACTGACACAGCCCTCATGCTCACATTACTTGCTGCACCAAGAGTAGTAAGTCCTTTGTCTCTGACCCGGGAAACTCAGATTTTATTGAAACAGTAACAGGTTAATTTATGAGCTGAGCTTCCACGTAGAGGAAAAATCTCACACCCTCAACAGTTTTTGATAATTCGATCAAAAATATATTAAAGAAAGTATATTTATCATTAAAATATGACTACCGTAGGGATTTACATTGTTGAGTGATTTATAATTTCTTCATTCTCTTGGATAAGTTAAAACAATGAACAGCTATTATCCTGCAATAAAACATGTTTACAAATTCCACCAGAAAGCGTTTTCATTTGTTTTGAATTATTCATTATGTAGCTCCACATTGTGCCACTCCTGCTTTAGCCAATTGACTTTTAGTCATCCTTTAGATGTGTGCTCAATTTTCCTTTCATCCTGAAAGATTTTCCTAATCTCTTTGCTATTCATTTCTTTACTTTTTGGTGCAGGTGTCAATTGTAATTATATACTCAATAGGGTAATAGTTTGATAAAGCAATAGTGGCATTTACCAGTTAAATGCAAACTCTAGGAGATCAGAGCTTGTTTTTTCTTTCCTTTACACTTCTCTTCCAGGTCCTTCTCCACCTGTTCCTCTTCCTTACCCTCCTTCCCTTTAGAATTGTTTTCATTGGAGCCTAGTACAGTGTCTTGCATACAGTAGGTACTCAATACATTTTTAATGCGTTAGCTGAATCCATGACTTGGAAGTGACAGAGTCTGAACTCAAACTTAGTGATACTTAATCTCAATGCTTTCGTCCTTTGCTCACCATGATTTTCTAATTACTTCTGGTGTTACGATAACCTCTTTATATTTTATAGATTATAGAACTTTCACTTTCTCAGGCTGAAATCCCATAACTTAATTCTTTAAACGATAGCTTAATTGCCAGATTTGTAATACTCTTCACCATCTGAGCTCCCATCTAAATTTTCATCACCATTTTCCTCTATTCCCCACCTTGCACAGTCTGCTCTTATCACACTCAAGTATGCTGTACTCTTCCTCACTCTGTGACTATGCTTCAGGGGTCTCATCCAGTAAGTCAGTAGGCTTGCTTCTGATCACCCTCTGGTTTTCACACGAGGATCATTTCTTCAAGGAGATTTCACTGGCACCTCCCAGCCCCAGCCTCTACATCATGACTGGAGGTTCAATCCTACAGACTCACAGGCTTCGTCAACACCTTGTGCTTACATCAATTGTATCACATTGCTAAATAACTTTGCATTCACTTGCCAATTTAATCTTTAAAATTGTAGGTTAAAGCTAATTAGTGATAAGAACTCTGACTTATTCATTGTTGTTATGGCTCCTAAAATGACTCAAGGTGTCAGATAAGTAACACATGTTGACCTGAAGTTAGAATGAATGAATACTATTAAAGTATCTCAAGTGGTAAAGCAGCCAAATGGTATACATTTGGTCCAGAATGTTCTTTAAATCTTATTCTAAATGGAGAAGGCAAGTACATATGAAACCATTCAGGATAGTTCCTAAAATGAACTGTAAAAAGTTTACCTTATCAGACTTACTAAGATGATAGACTAATATTTTTCTCAAGCTTTTAACAGATATTACATAAATTTAACTGGATGCTTACTATATGACAAGAAATATTCTAACTGCAATACATGTATAAAATACTTTCTCCAATAAAAACCTTATGAAGTGGGTACTAATAATATGTCCATTTTACTGATGGGGAAACTAAGGTACATAGAAATTACATAAATTGCTTACATAACTATTAAGCATCCAAAACATGTTTTAAATCTGGTGAATCTGGCTCCAGAGCTCACAGTTGTGAAATGAAAGCTGTACATTCTTATACGTGCCTCTCGAGTAGCACCTTCCACATTGCTTCTCTTGTTTGCCTCTACGTCCATGCTTCAATTCCAGAAATACTCACAAGACCATAGTCATGTTGTGTTGGACAGAAAACTTTCATGGAGTATATTGAATGAATTATCAATATCCTTCATAAATATGGCACCAAGTGTGAACCTACTATTCCAGATGTGACTGAGAAGAATAAAGTAGGAAATTAAATTTCCTGACTATTTTATTCTCCTATTACAGATCCTGTATCAAGCCTTTATTAATTTATGAATTTCCCATTTCCCGGACGGTAACCTGAAAATTCTGTTATCCAGGGTTTTCTTTTTTTTTTTTTTTTTCCTAAAATATCCAGTTCTAGTTCCTAGAAACAATATTCTGGAAGACTGGATGGCGGGTTTGAAAGCATTACTTCCGTTTGTCAGTGTCTCTTCAAAGGTGGTCCTCAAAAGCCCTGCACCAGAGTCTTGTGGTGCTTGTTGAACACAAGGGACACAACCTTCTCCTCCACTTACTTAACATCTCTCAGTGTTGCCCAAATATGTCTTTGAGCCTCACTAGGCTTCTGGAGCACACGTAGGTTTAAGAATTATCAGGCTGGCTTTTAAACTTTCATCTAACTGATCATCAATAAAGGATATATTGGGACTTTAATCTTTCCCTGTCCGTAGAGTTGCTCTCAGTGAGAGGAACTGAGCTGAGTGAGTACACCTTCGCCTTCTTCCAAGGATATGGTTCCTGAGATTGTGCTTGGCTTTAGCATCGTGATATTATTAAGAATGTCACCAATTTTATCATTTAATGTCCCGTTTCAAATAGGCCCAGAGAATTAGTGTGTCCTAGAACTGAGAGCTGAGAAGGCCTTACTACCCTTAGCCAACAGTGTGTGTGTGTGTGTGTGTGTGTGTACTCACGTGCACACATATATGTCATTATACATACAGCAAGCCTTTTATCACCAACAAGCTTGTAAGTCTGCCATCTCTCCTTGCTTCATTTTCCTTTTTGACTGTCATTTTTTATGTTTTTTCAATTTGTGCTATGTTTCTTATTATAGTGTATATGTTTCTACAGTTCACCTTAAAGCCTTTCTGAAATGAGATGGAGTTTAGGTTAAATGAACAAGTACATGAAAAGAAGTACACAGTGACAAGTCTGAGATGCTACTACTGACCTTGTTTACTTCAAACAATAAAGAATTTGTTTGCATTTGCAAGTGACTTATCTTGAACAGAAAATATCACCTATTGTCAGGAAGAGAAAGGTTCCTATTTGGGCTGAAAATTTTTAAAATTTCTACCTGTTAAAAATAGTCAGGTTATTGAACATATTAACAGCCATCCACTCACATTGCTTTAGTTGAGAAAGGCAATCTTCAATTCATCAGGGATAGACAAGTGGCCTCTTTGTAAGATCAGCTATTCCATTCATCTGAAAGGTCAATGGCATCTGACCTTTTGCAAACCACTTATAAAGCATGGGGGGCGTAACATTTGTGGGCTTATCATCCTGGTCTTTCTACAAATAAATCATCTTATTAAGAGGCAAGGAAAGCAAGGAGTTTTTATGTCAGCAAAGTGAAGATGATTTAGGGCACTATAAAAATGTAAAGTGAGTCATTTCTAACGTGCTTTGAGGAGTAATCAAAACAAGGTAAAGCCAGAAATGTTACTGAACTTAAATTTTCAAACATGTCATATTTTAATGTTTTTTTCATTCTTTTTCACCACTGTAATACAGAAAATGTTTTGCCAAGTCGTCATGTTCTCAGGATGCCAAGGGACTCTTTAGATTAGTTGAATAATTTCAAATAGATGACACATCTTTATTTTGATCATAGATATAAACATGGGTAATTTTAAAATTGGCAGTTTATAATTTTGGATTCTTTTTCTAAAGACATGGTTTTATGAGAAAGGGGTAAAGATCATGTAAAAATAGCTGTTTATAAACTTAGAGTCCCAATCATAATCAGGAAATGGTGTAAAGTTGTTAACAGTCTGTATTATGAAATAATTTTAGGTCTGCCCAAGACAAAAGTTACAAGGTAAAAGTTTCTAACTTTCTTGTGATATATAATGTCATTTTATATTCCAACAGTTTGAAAATACTCTCCAGTCGCAGATATTTCCTGATTTATATACATAATTTCCTCCCAATCATGGTATCTTGAAAAATAATCACGTATTTTTGCAGTTTTCATCTTATTATGCATATGTTCACATCGATTAAAAGTTAACATTGCACTAGGAATTTGCAATTACCCTGTGAATGTCCTGACTTTCAGAGATGAGTGATACAGAGTTAGCTTCCCATGTTATTACTAAAAATTTGATCTGATGATACCCTATCAGCACATGGATATGCACAGCTTTCAAAGAATACTTGAAAATATTCAAATATATAACAATGCTCAAACATTGTGATTACCTATAATGCAACACTATAAAAATAACACCACTGAGATATTTCTTAAGAGATACAAAGTGACACTCTCACCTGTGAAGGAAACCTTTATTATAACACCAACAAGAAAATGTAGTAATGGTTCATTAAATAAAAGAACCAGGATTCATTTACTTTTAACCTGTTAGGGATCTTTACCATTTCAGTTTTGTGTTGGGGGGTGGGGGAAGGGGGTGGAGTGTGTGTGTGTGTGCACTCAAAGAAAAGCTTTTACTTTTGTACATTGATGTAAGTTCTATGCAAATGCTACATTATTTCTATTATAGAAGTTACGGTTAAAATGAAATTCATATAAACCCGGAGGCACACATTTTTTCAGTATATACACAATTTAATTTTCTCAGTTGCTATGTCGCCGTGCTGTCTGCTGACCCTGTCACAGAGGGAAGAGATCTCCCATACATGTGAAATGGGAAGGAGATAGTGCTCCATCAACATACCATTTAAGTCCTGCAGAGGTTTCCTCTACTGATCAAAAGTTGCTAGATTTCCACACCGATTTAATCTTTGACCTTTTAACTTGGCCATTGTTTTTGGGATTCTGTGCTGTGGCACCTGTTAACTCAGAATTCCACAGAGACTCTAGGTCCCCTTTCATTGGCTGTCAATCAGACATCAGATTGTAGCAATTTTTAGCTACTATTAACTGAGTCTGGATTCAAATTGTTGACCTGTAGGTCAGAGGAACATTACTAATCCCTGGAGCAATTTAGTCTCCTAGTTATTATGTGTCATTTAGTAGGCTTGATTCATGCGCACATCTCTTAGCAACATCAATAGAAATTCTGTGTGGGTATCAAGAGTGATGAAGGGCCTGGATTTTATTGAAAAAAATACAATAGAAGAGCTGTATTAGTTTTGTGATTTTGAGATGTGACATCTTATTGATTATGAAGAGCAATCTGCGTATGCATAAAAACCAGTGTGGCCACAGAGCTATTTACACGTGGGGCGAACACATAAGAGTATAGAATATAGGAGTATAGAACACAAGTCATTTTTCCAGCTCCCTAATGCAGTCAATGTGTATATGTAAGTGATCTACGTCCTTTTTAATTCTCATTTTCTAGGAAAAAAATCTCTCTATTTTAATTGGCTTTTTACTAAGCATGATTTTTGCAGGAATTGCTTTTGCACAAAGGTATTATTTATTCAGGTAAAATACTGGAGTATATTATAAAGGTTTGAGGCAATATTTTTGAGCATAAGCATTAGTAGTTATATGGATAGTTTTAGGGAAACATATTCTATTAGATTTGTGTACAAAGAAAAAAGTCACAGAGTTTATTACAAAGTAGAAATATCACAGTTAGGAGGCGTAGAGAATAATTTATATTCAGGGCTGTATTGAAGAGCAATATGATCAATCATTTTCCATTTTTACAGAGGATATATAGTGCAGGTTTGGTAAGAGAAGCAAGTTAGAGCTAAAAATGTGTTAAAGGAAAAGGTGGTTAAATCCCAGCTAAGAAGTGATAGTGATATTAATAGCTGACATTTATTGAGGGCTTATTCTGAGCTGGGTATTATTTGAAGGACTTCGCATGCATGAACCTATTTGGGATCCAAAAAGCACAACCACACAAACATGAAATAGATACGCTCATTGTTCTTAATCTTAAGGAAGTGGCAGGCGAGGCACAGACAAGGTCAGTCATTTGCTGGGGGTTAGACGGTCGGTGAGCCCTAGAGCCCAAGTTTGAATGCAGGCAATCAGCCTCCAGAGCCTGGACTCTTAACCTGTAAACCACTTAGGATGTTTCTTTTGCATTCTTTAGCCTACAACAGAGTTAGCTATAATCAGTCTCATCATTTCTCCCAAACCGCATTTGGGTTTGGATCTTAATCCCCTAAACCCCATTTCCCTATTTCTATCACCAGATACTAATGCAACACCCCTCACCTAGTCAGTTTGATTTTCAGGCATGTCCGAGTTCTGCCCACCCTCCAGCCCTCATTTTCTCATTCATAAAGTCCCAGTACATCTGTTCTTTCCCTCACTTCCACCTGCCGTCCTTGGATGCTTGATCTTCATTACGTTTCCCCTGGAAGATTGCAAAATAGTCTTAGGTTGTCTCCTCTCTTGACCCAAGATGAATCATTTCAAGTCTCAATTATGTTTGTGTCACTTCTCTCCTGAAATCCTCCCCAAACCCTCTATTATCAATGGAATAAAGAAACCAACAGCTTCACCAGAAATTCGGTGTTCTCTGTGACCTACTCTAGGGTCTTCCATACTTTGATGTACATTTTTTAATCAGGCTGGATTATTTATATTTTTAAAGTGTTCTCCTGTACTTCTATTTCTGATCTGCCACCCATGACTTTACTTCACGGGGAATGAAGTTGACCCCCATGCGACATGCCTCTGTGCTCTCCAATGATGCCTTTCCAAGGTCAGTGCTTGTCTGTGACTTTTTTGTTCTTTGACCTTCCAATGTTCAGTGTTTATAATCCTCTAAGACTATTATCTACTTTTTCTCATTGTCTGCAGTCTTTTAATAGAACCATGAATGGTAGAGAAGAATTTATGGGTTATTAAGCACTCTTCTCATAATAACCTGTGCCCTTAGCTAAAATTTTAGATTCTGGTTATTTCCCATCTATTAAATGAGAAAATTTGGCATCCACAAGTCTATCTATCTAGTTAGCAGGGCAGCATGCTACCGAACAGGGTGCCCACCTCTAATTCACACAACGGCCAGCAACAACCATGGTGGCTTCTCACCATTTTATTTGACAGTTGTTCCGTGTTCCTTCCTACCCTTTGGTTCTAAATGTGGTTCACTGATTTAACCACACTTGTGACAGCATGAGTAATAAAACCAGACAGGCCATGTTTCCACTACCCTCCTTAATTTACTGCATGACATATCACAGACCATTTAATGGGTTTCCTATTTGAGGAGTGTAGTTAATGAGTCACATTTTATTTCCCTACAACCCCCACCCCCAATGTCCTTATTACTAAAATCACATTTAGAATCCGGATAACAAAGTGGGACCAGAGAAAGTATCCTCTTTCCATTTTAGCCCCAGGAGAGCATTCAATTCATGATTAAGAGTTCATACTTAATTTCTCATTCACAAACCCACAGTCCTGAGGTTTCATGATTTCTATGCACAAAGGTGTCCCTGAGACATAGTGTTCTTAAGGCTCCTATTTTGGCGTTCTTCAAGATACCAAACTGTAATTTAGGAAAGCAAACATATGTATGTAGCATAACTTGTGGGAGCTCACATCTTGAACCCTCATCAATGCCAAGACAAAATGTTTGCCTAACAGTTTCCTGATTCTAAGAAAAAAATCATTGTCCAATTATGGAAGTGATTAACACCACACAATTTTTGATGAAGTTCTCTTTGTTCCTTTCTTCCCTTGAGAAAAGAGATGGAAAACTCCTGATTCTACTTATAACATCTAACAAAGCTTCATGGGCTTGACTCTGCATTGCCTCCTTACAGCTCCCTGAGCATAACAGAAGGGAGTATCAGGAAGAGGGCACTTGTGAAGACTTTTAGCAATGAAGTAAACAGATAATGAGAACTGGATTAGTATATCTGTTGCAGAAAGGATGAACCGTATAATATTTGTCTTTGAGTGCTTTCAACAGCAGCCAATTCAGAGATATGATAGATGACAATCCTGACAGATACAATTTCCTCTTTAATACAATCATTGCACATTATAATTTTGAATTGTTTTGCTAGAGGTGTACCACAGAAATATAGTTGTGGTTACAAATAACTCAGTTGATGGTATGCATTTTTGGTATATTGGCTTTATTTGAAAACAACAAACACATTTTATCCAAAAATGCTTACACAAAGGAGACATTTGTTATTAAACATAGGATGTTTCAGAAATATGGGGTCTTTTAGTTATGAAGATTATTGAAAGGTGCTCCAGTTAGGAGTCAGAAAAGAACCTAGCATGTCTTCATCATTATTCATATTGACCTAATGGAAAGCTGATGGTGAAGGCAAAGGAGTAAAAGATATTTGCCCCCATAAATATCATCAGTCACACAGTAAGTGAACCTCTTTGAACCTCTTAGTAGACCATCAGCTGCACTAGGTAATAAGAGTGCTTGACAACTTATAACTTCATTTGTACCTGATGCAGTTGCATCTCACACAATCAAAATTAGAATAAAAGGCACTTTAACTTGAGCACTGTCACTAAAAATAAATGCTCATTTTCTTTTACCAGGCTTGGATTTTGGATGGATTCATTCATTATATTTCTTTATCTCATAGATTATCGGTGGTGTTCAACTGAACTTAGTCATACTTCAGTTTACGTTTATACTTTATTTCTAAAATATGATGAATTTTAATAATATACCATAATTTTAATGCTTTTTTATGAGTTTAATAGCAGATGTATGGTATTTTGTCACAAGCGGTACTGTTGTCCGTGCTAAGAAGCACTAAATAAATACGTTTTTCTGCATAGAGATGGCTCATGCATATGTTATAGTTTTAGTTTATTTTAATCTGCCAAAGCAAGAAGCATGCTATTTTTCTTTATACAGTTTTTGTCCTCTGCTTAATGTAGCAATTTCAACTTTTCCGAGCCACTGTTTCTTTTGTCTTAATGTTGTTTAAAAAAAAGTCATCCATTAACTAGACTTTTATCTTACCCATATGTCTTGTTATTTAATAAGGAATGCACAGACTTTTCTCCACATAGCCTTGGGATGTAAATAAGTACACAAAAATATAATGCCTCTTACTAGAACAGAGGAGCAACGTCAGCAAGTTTAGTGATAACCAAAGATTAACAGAAATTGCAGCCGTCCCATTCTAAGAACAAACGGAATGCCAGTTTCAACTTGCGTCACATAGCAAACATTCATAATAGAGACCATTTCTTTACTTAAAGAATAACTTTTATTGAAGTTATCTATCACGTAATGATTACCTGCACACTCAGTGGTCACAGCTGTTAGTAAACTCTTCAGTTAACAAAATGTAAAGATTAAGTTGACCATAACATGTAATACAATGATGCATCATGAACTTCACAGTAAAAGATCATCCTTATGTTGCGTAAAGTGATTTAATTTTATTCTTTTAAATTTTCTTTCTAATTTTTTTCTGAGTTGCTAGTTTTATATTCTGTATACCTGTCACTTATTCACTTTAAAATAGTTATCATGTCCCAGTGTCCAATAACAGGTGAATAAAGAAGGTGTGGGTTATATACAATGGACTATTACTCAGCCATCAAAGATGATGAGATCTTGTCACGTGTCACAACGTGGATGGATCTCGAGGGTATTATGCTAAATGAAGTCAGTTGGGCAGAGAAAAACAAATACCGTATGATTTCGCTCATATGTGGAATCTATAAAAAAACAAATATAAACCAAAATTAAATGAGGAAACAAACAAAACATAGTATCAGACCTATAAATACAGAGAACATGCTGACCGTCAGTGGCGGGGGAGGAAGGCAAAAATGGGGGAAGGGGAGTAGGAGATGGAGGCTGCCAGTTACGGAGAGAATAAGTCACTGAGATAAAATGTACACCACAACAAATCAGAAGAAAAAAGAAAAAACAGTTGTCATCTCTATGCAGTAAAATCACAGAAGATTGCTAATACTTTGATTATAGTGTAAAGGCTCCCAAATGTTACAACATGACAAACTGAGTAATGTAAGACATCAATTCTTCATTTGAAGTAAAAAGTCACCTGCAAAGTTCAAGTCAACATGATTGCATGTGACCTGGTTTAAGAGCAGTACATATTTTTAAATAAAAATTAAAAAGGTTTAAGAGATTTTTTTTTTTTGCTCTAGTTACACTGTACATTAACAGTATGTCAGGACTACCAAAATAATAATAGTTGAATCCAAACTGATAGGAGTAGAACACATAGATCAAGGAGAAAACCAGCCCTCTGTTCTCCACTATGAACCCTGTGCTCAGGTCTCTGTGTATCATTTCAAAGGTGGCTGAAAACCATGAGAGCAGAAAATGATTTCAAGAATGGTGGGTGTTTTTTCTTGAGGATTAAAAAAAAAGCTTTATTGAAATGCATTTGAAGTATACTAAACTGTACCTATTTCAAGTGTAAATTCTGATTAGGTTGTGATGTCTGTATATCACGGTGAAGCCATCATCAGTATCAGGTCCAAGTGTTTCCTGGTTTCCACTTGTAATCCTCCTCTCCCTCCCTCTCTTTCCCCTCCCCTCACTCTCTCACTGCATACCTCATCCCCTCGAAGCTACTGCTCTGCTTCATGTCACTTGGGATTTGTTTCCATTTTCTAAAATTATATAAATTTATATAAATTTAAAATAAATTACATATATATGTACTTATTTCTGTTTGCTTTGGCTTCCTCCACACAACAGACTTATTCTAAATACATCCCTGTGAGTACTGACAACCCATTCCTTCTCACTCTAAGCAGCAGACCACCCTATGGCTGTACCACATTTTGCTCATCATACGTACCTCCTGGTGGACAGTTGGGTTGTCTCTACATTTTTTTTTATTATTACAAATAAAATTGCTTTGAACATTCATGCACCATTTTGTATAGACTATGCCTTCATTTCATGAGTAGAATAGCAGGTTCCTATGGTAAGTATATGTTTTACCTTTTTTTTCTCTTTTTTAAGCATTTTGTTTTGAAATATTTTGAACATATGGTGAAGTTGAGAACATTTTTACAGTGGCCACCTGTATACTCACCATAAAATTTTATCACTAATGATGTACTTGCTTACCAAATACCTATCAGTGCAAAAACACTCTTTTTAAGATACATTACATCGGCCTTCTTTTTTAGATGCATTACAAAGTAAATTGAAGATACTAGTTATAGTTGTCCTATTTTCAGTAAGTGTATTATTAGTGTTTAGTATTTGTTTAGGTTTTTTTCTTCTGATGTAAATTTAACATACGATGAAATGTGCACAAAAGCATACATTTGCTGAGTTTTGACTACAGCATGCATGTGTCCAGTCGAGACCCATGTGAAGTCATAGACAATTTTGGCCCCCCAGAACATTGTTCATAGTTGTGATCAATCAGTCCCTCCCTACTTCTGCTTCATCCCAAACTGGAAGTTTCATACATTTCTGGTGAGAATATAAAATAGTACAACCACTTTGGGAAAAGTTCTGGCAATACTTCATGAAAGGAAATATACACTTACCTTAAGATCCCAGTATTTAATTCCTAGGTGTTTACCCAAGATAAATGAACACATGGTTCACAGAAAGACTTGCACAAGAACATTTACAGCTTCATTCATACCAGTCCCAAGCTGGCACCGACACTGGAGTCCATCCATATGACTGCACAGACTGACTGTAGATGATTTAGAAATAAGAGTATATGAGGCACACCAGAGGAAATCAGGGTATGGGAATCTAAAGGGAAGACGGGATGAATATACTCACTGTTTTGAAATATTTGTGTTTGTCAGATAAAGGAGATTATGCTTACTCACTGCAGACATCAAAACAAAACTCAATGCAGAAATAGAAGTTATACGAAGACAGAACTTTGTTGATCTAAGAATCTTATTACAATTCCAGCATTACCTTCGTGGAATGTGCCACCTTGAAGGTGCTGAGTTTCCTACTTCTCAATGGACCATTACTCTTTTTTTTTTTTTTTAAGGTTTTATTTATTTGACAGAGAGAGGTCACAAGTAGGCAGAGAGGCAGTCAGAGAGAGAAGAGGAAGCAGGCTTCCTGCTGAGCAGAGAGCCTGATGCGGGGCTCTATCCCAGGACCCTGAGATCATGACCCGGGCTGAAGGCAGAGGCTTAACCCACTGAGCCACCCAGGTGCCCCTGGACCATTACTCTTGAATACTTCAGATGATGTTTCACCTTTTTTTTTTTTTTTTAAACTAGGGGAAGAATCTAGAGTTGACTACCAAGATAATTTCAATACTAACCACTTCTGATCTACCTTTGCTTTCCTTTATCTTTCTGTTTATTCCTTGTCATTATTATTAAGGAGGCAGTTGGGAGGCATTTACCTTTTCACTGAGGAACAAGTAAAGGATGGTGAAGTGAGATCATTTCATCAATATCTCTCAGTGTTGTGTGTTAGAGAAAATTTTTCTTACTTTAAAAAAATTAAGCAAAATTCTTACTTTAAATCCATTACTCTTTATAGATTACTCTTATTTTTTCCATTATGACCAAAACTGGTGGGATAGGAATAACTCACATTTGAGTTATGCCTTCATCTTGGCTTGCTGTGTGTGGTTTACAGATCTCTGTCTCTTTATTCTTAATATGTTCTACCAACAGACCAGAAAGCTGAAAATCTACTTGACCTCTCTCTTCATCTCACACTGTGTATCTAATTACTCAGCAAATCCTCCAAGCTTTGCTTTCAAATTATATTCGGAACATGACCACTTTCATCACTATTTGCTAACAATAGATTTCCATTCCTTCCATGCCCCCCCCAACTGTGATTCACCAACAAATTGCCAGAGCAATATTTTTAAACTTCAAAATCTTCCCATTTCCTTCCAACCCAAGACCAAAATTCTTAAGCCGACCTTGAAGGCACTGCAGATCTGACTCAGTGGCCTCTGATTTCTCCTCCTTATTGGCTCTACCTGGATCACTCCACACCACCGATCTCCCTGCTGTTCCCCATGCATTCTGTGCACATCCCCACTCAAATGTCGTTTGCCCACATATCCACATGGAAGACAACCTCACCCACTGGAGATGTTGGCTGATGTGCAGTGCTTTGTCTCACTGAGGTCTGTGTTGGGCACCCTATTTAAAATTCAGACCAGCCCTCTTTTCCCCTGACCAGCACTCATGAGACATTTTTTTTTTCAGTATACAAATATCTTGTATTTCTTTCTTTATTTTTTTTCTTTTTTTTAATTTTATTTTTTATAAACATATAATATATTTTTATCCCCAGGGGTACAGGTCTGTCATGAGCATTTTATCTTGCTATGGCCTTTCTATTTTCCTACAGCTTTTATCACCTTCTACCTCTAGACTATGAAAGTAATTTATTTTTTAAAAATTTTTCTCTATTTTGCAATTTTTCTTTCAGTTGCTGAAATGTAGGCACTGATCATTGTCTATTTGCTTAACTGATGTATATAATAAGTGCTCTAAATAATTTCTGTCACTTGAAGGGCATCCAGTAAATATTTGTTGAATGAATTGTTATTTTTTTATATTTTGTAAAAATGCTTTTGTCTCTGGGGTTTGCTATTTTTTTCAACTATGTTGCAAGATTTTTTCTATGCATAATTTGATAAAGATAAGCTTTATGATGAGTGAGAGGTATAAATCTAATTCTATATTCCAAGAAATCTGACACATGAATACACCATGTAACCCACCACTCTATCATGTTATAAAACAGTGCAAATACTGATTTGATTTCCTCCATGGTTGAAAAGTTTAGCATATCCCTGACCTTTATACAATCACATAGTAAAACCATATAAAATGTACTTCTCCTTTTACTCATCCTGATATCTTTGAGTCTCATTCATGTTGTGGAATGTATCAATATTTTATTCTTTTTTTTTTAAATAAAGATTTACTTATTTACTTTAGAAAGACAGGGGCCGAGGGACAGAGAGAGGAAGAGAAAGAGTGTTAAGCAGACACTGTAATGAACATGATGTCCAATGTGGGGCTCGATCTCACAATCCTGAGATCATGACCTGAGCTGAGATCAAGAGTAGGTCCCTTAACTGACTGCCACCCAGGCGTCCCTCATGCTACGATACAAATTGTAGCTTATAAATTAGGATTCTAGATTTTTCAAATTTAGATTTTTCAAAAGGAAAAAGGATGTATTTATCCATCTACTGCTTGCCTTATAGATGCATGCCACTTAGCATTTTTGATATAAGCAATGTGCCAACTGAGAGGCCCACAAACAGGATTTGAAAAGTTTCCTTCTGTGATTACCAGTTTTTCCTCTTGTGTACATGTGCTCCATTTCCCAAAGGAACGATGGATGGAAATGTGTATGGATTGATCTAATCTGTCCCTGCACTTTGATATCTTTTGATTGTCTTAAAAGCTCCTGGTTCAATTTGCCCTCAGAGAGTCATCGCTTCCACTTTCACTTCCAAGGCTCCTGCTATCCTTCATTTTGTTTAACAAATATCATTACTGACACTCATATTTCCCACAGCTCTGGCAATTTTATTCTAAAGAAGCCCACATGACTTGAATTGATCCCTAAAATTAATTTTCCATGCAACTTTTGTCATTTGGGCTGAAGTGATTTTAGGCTGAACTGATTTTTATTAAAATGCTGAACCCAGTGCTGGCCTCACTTATGGTCTCCTTAATTGCAGTCAGATACCAGTCGGGCTGATTCAAGAGGTAGAGCTTTTCAATGTCAGGAGATTATTTGATCGTGATAATGCATAGGGTTTCATAAATATGTCCTTCTCTATCTCCACAGAAACACTCTCTCATATATAATCAATGCACTCAAAACTCATATTAAATAAACCATCATGTCAAAGTAGCAAATATAAGGATGAAAATAAGTATGTTATTTAAATATAAATAAACCGACATTATTTTAAATGGTTAAGTACAGTGTCGGGAATTGAACTTTGGCACTGTAGTATCAACAAAACTCTTTCTTGAAATTAAAAAAAAAAAGATTCATAGAGATAAGAGATTTGGGAATAATTTATATTTCCCCCAAGTCAAGTTTCAAGAAATTGTTCATAAGGTTGTTCTTTATACACTTCATAGTTGACTGTCCAAATACAACATACTCTCTGGGCTAATTTTTTGAGTCATAAATGTAAAGATTTTACAAGTGACACGAAAAGTAATTGAATAGAGGAAAGCATTTATATCGTTAAGTAGCATTGGTAACATTATTCAATTCGCTTGTCCTGAACCAGAAAAGACCAAGTGTCAGACCAGAAGATGCTCCAAACTTCAGAACAAATTTGCCAAATCGGAGGGTTCCTAGAGCAAGTCTCACAGCCATGTCATTCAAGTCCATTCCCAGAAGCACTGTTTGAAAACAATTATGTGCTGCAATGAAAATGAGGAGCCTGGCAACAAACTTGAGATCGGCGTAGGAGGGGAGAAATCTAGGGAAGCTGACTCATGGGAGACATGAGTTGGAGCCCTGGAAGTTTAGAGAAATGATGCCAGAAGGAGTCAAGGGCAGTGGCAAGGTGCTGAGTAGAGAGCAGGTGAAGGGTCACTTCATAATTGTAAGGACTGGGCATGCACCCCTTCTTAAAGTTCTTAAGTTGCCCACCGATGCACACTTCAGTTTTGAGTCTCCTGCACACAGCTGCTTGTGTTTTGTGGGAAAATAAATACTATAAGTGCTATCTTTCTTTGCTGGCTAGAAAATTGATCCATGACTAACTCCATCTTCAAAACAATTTTGAGATGCATTTCGTAGCCCTTCCGGTCTCATCTGGGTCTTGGTCGTTCTTTACAATATCCATGCATGAGCATAGCAGGGATTTCTGGGTGGTGAAGCTCATGTTTAACAAATTTAGAGGAGACGTTCTGAAGTTGCCCATTATGCAAACAAACAAATTTGTATTGTGAGGTCAACTTCAGTTTTCCTTTTACTTAAATGCACATGCATCACTCCAATGCAAAGGAAAAAGATAAGCATAAGCCCCAGCTGTAGAGTCTTTCTCGAACTCAAATATTCAGATCTACCAGAAGTGCTGCAGAGTTGTGGGCAGGCTGGGAGGCTGCTGTATGTAATGTGAGTGACTGAGAGATTGGAAATTAATCTGGAGGGATCCTGCATTTTCTCCTTGATAACGTCCTCTTTAGAGTTCGAAGCTCTGAGCTCTTGGTATGTTTCAACAAAGTTGTTCTTTTTAATAACAACAACAACAAAAAAATGTACCTACTGAAGCTGCTCTGACCAAAATATATGTATCAACCTGATGTCAGGGGAAAAGTATCGTGATCCTTCCTCTGTTCCACAAAAAAGTGGAGGGAAAAGCAAAAAAGTTTTTATCATGTTAACAACTGCATCATCTTTTTTCTCTTTCTTTTCTTTTAAAAAATTTATTTATTCATTTCAGAGAGAGAGAGAGAAAGTGCAGGGGGAGGAGCAGAGGGAGAGGGAGAGAATCTCAAGCAGACTCCCTGCTGAGTGAGGACCTGGACGCGGGGCTCCATCCCAGGACCCTGAGATCACGACCCGAGCCTGCTCAACTGACTGACCTGCCCAGGCACCCATCTCTGTTTATCTTATTAACTGAATACATGTTATGAAAAATGACAGACATCATGTCCTTTTGGTGACTTGTGTGTGTGTGTGTGTGTTATGAAGGGGAACAGCATATAAAACCGCTCTCTCTCTTTGACTTAAGATAATTTCATTTAAAAAGTGTGTAAGGAGGGGCGGCTGGGTGGCTCAGTGGGTTAAAGCCTCTGCCTTTGGCTCCGGTCGTGATCCCAGGGTCCTGGGATTGAGCCCTGCATCGGGCTCTCTACTCAGCAGGAAGCCTGCTTCCCCCTGCCTCTCTGCCTGCCTCTCTGCCTACTTGTGATCTCTGCCTGTCAAATAAATAAATAAGTAAATCTTAAAAAAAAAAAAGTGTGTAATGAAAACCATAAATATCTGTTAGAGTTCTATTTATAAATAAGAAAGAAGACATTAGTTTAGAAAAGGACACTAGCTTTGTCTGAGATTTATGAATAGACTCTTCCTTCAATCAAAATATACTCCTTTTATTTATTTATTTAATTTAATTATTTTTTTAAAGGTTTTATTTATTTATTTGACAGAGAGAGAGACGGCAAGCCAGGGAACACAAGTAGGGGGAATAGGAGAGGGAGAAGCAGGGAGCCTGATGCGGGACTCGATCCCACGACTGTGGGACCATGACCTGAGCCCAAAGCAGATGCTTAATGACTGAGCCACCCAGGCACCCCAAAATATACCCCTTTTAAAAGTCAAGTTTACATTCTGTTTTCTGTCTGTTTTTATAACATTGTGTTAGGAAGGCACCAGTAGGAAGGGTGGACTCATGGTTTTGACTTGGTGACAGATTTCATTAAGAATGAAAAATTCTCTAAGAGGGGAAAATGGGACCAGTGAAGTAAACAGCCTCTCTTGAAATTCAGAGAACGTTCTAATAATTCAGTTTTCCTGATGAGCCACAGGTCGTTTGTTTGCTTTGTAAAGAAAGTGTTTCAAATGAGGTGGCCTCGTGGAATTTTTCTGCTTCTAGGTATTCGTGGCAAAGAATAGCAATATACATGTGTATGAAGAAGTAAATGGTGTGCACAAAATGGCCTTTTAAATCACTGCCTAGAGTTATTGTGAAGTATTGACTTTCTTGCCACTATAAATTCACTTTTCAGGTTCTCCGCCGCCATCTGAATTCCAATGTGATGTGAATGAAGAGGTGACACTTGTTGACTAGCATCCCCCTCTTGCCGCCAGCCACTGGCTGGGCACCCACACGTGGAGTGCCACTGATTGTTTGCAGCGCTAGATCATCCTATCCACCAGCCCGCTCTGTGGCGGATGTGTCTGACACAGGACCGCAGAGCATTCCCTAAGTCGTTCCGCGTTGTGCTGTTTACTCAAGCGTTTGACTATTGGACTTTATTTGCTAATGGTTCTGCCAACCTAGGCTATAAAATCTACCCCAAGTCATTCCTCCTTCTCAATTCTCCATTATAATTCTTCAGGCTGATTATGGACAATTGGTTTTCCTTCTCTGAGAGGCTTGGGTTTGATGTTTTGGGTTTTTTGTTTTTTTTCCCCCCCAATTAGGAACATGGAGATGGATTCCATTTTTTTTTTTTTTTTAAACTACTATCTTCAATATGGTTCGATTTGTAGAGTTTGTGAAGATTTTTTTTTTTTAAGATTTTATTTAATTATTTGACAGAGATCACAAGTAGGCAGAGAGGCAGGCAGAGAGAGAGGGGGAGGCAGGCTCCCCGCTGAGCAGAGAGCCTGATTCGGGGCTGGATCCCAGTACCCTGAGATCATGACCTGAGCCAAAGGCAGAGGCTTTAACCCACTGAGCCACCCAGGTGCCCCGAAGATTGTTTTAATTTTACTTAAACGTTGCCAATTAACAAAGAGATAGATATGACACTTTATAAAATTTTATAGGCAAGTTTTCAGCACATGATCATGAGAAAAAATATACTATGGGAATAATAAAGATTCAGAGATACATAAAGTTTTGGTCTTTTAAACACCAAAGAAGCTGAGAAGAGGCCACACAGAAGTAAAAGCAATACCCACCTGCTGGAGCTGGTCCTTCTTTCTCCAGAATACATTGGAAGAATTTGTTGGTTACTTTTAATTATGCTTTTGAAAAGTATATGGAATTCCAGACTTACTCAGTTGTACAGGTGTGGTATGTGAGTTTTCTCTTCATCAATCAGATCTGTCAGGATTCATTTGGGATAGGAATTATAAACTCAGAGAAATAAAAGTTTTGATATTTAATTTGCTTATGACATTCTAAAAATGTCAGAAACAAAGTTGAGTAAAGCAATTGTGTTTAAAATTTCCTTTCCAGTGTACTAAAGGACATATCTCCGGCAAATGAGATCCTATGCGGGCCTAGGTTATTTCCTGGTTGAAAGCCTCTTAAGAAGGTTTTAACAGTAAGGTTAATTCCTTAAATATACCATCACAATATTTATACTAACTTTTCTACTGAAATCACTTTCACGGAAGAACTTCAGGATGCATCTCCAAGAATTCATACCATAGCTGGGACCCCTCGAAAAGAAAGTTCAAACTTCAACAGCATCTTAGAGATAGGTTTTCACAGAATGGTGGGCACGGTGAGAGCATCATTATGAACAAATAGCAATATGCAAGTGAGGGACTAAAAAAATGACCCTTAGGGGATGCCTGAGTAGCTCATTCAGTTAACTGTCTTAACTCTTGATCTCAGCTCAGGTCTTGATCTCAGGGTGGTGAGTTCAAGTCCCAATTTGGTCTCCATGCTGGGTGTGACCCTTAGTTTCCTCTGCAGTTTTCAGCCGTTCTTATAAATGCAGTTGTATTCTCAATTTTTTAATATATAAAAGAACAACATATTGCTTTACCCATTATTTTATATTGGTACTGCAACATATTAGGTATGCATGTCTCACAATAAGATTATTGTCTGCTGTAAACTGCATAACTAGGTTCTGTAATGCACTTGAATACTCTTAAATGAGGGAGGTTTTTACTTCACCAGACACAACTGAGTCCTTCCTCTCCCTCCTAAATTCTATCTGCCCCTAGGGTGATTGCAGTAGGCATGAGGATGAAAAGACTCACATCCTCACTTCACAGACACTTGACTTTTCCAATGCAATGATATCTATCCACTTCTCAACTCTACAGTGTTAAACAATTTGATGGTCTTTTTTTTTTAAATGAAGATAAAATTTAAGTACTCTGGATTTTGACAGATACAATAGATGAAGAATCACTTTGATAAAGATGTACAATATGCCAAAGTTCTCTTATATTCCTTTCATTCAATCTCCATAACTCACTGGTAACTACTGCTCTGATTTCTGATTTTGCTTTTCTTCATACACATGAAATCATAAAATATGCACCTCACCTAAGTGGAATTACAAAGTATGCATTCTTTAGTCTGGCATAATGTTTTTGAGATTTGTCTACAATGTTCATTCATTTTTTTTTCTTGCCAAATATAAGTGCTTTGAAAGAATTTACCGAAATTCTTTTATCCATTTTCCTGTTGATCGATGCTTGTGTTGATTCCAGTTTTTCATCATTATGATAAAACTGTGATAAATACTTTTGAGCAACTATTTTTGTGGATGTAGATTTTAATGTCTCTTGGATAAATAAATACCTAGGAGCTGAACTGTTGGGTAATGGGTTAATACATGTTTAGCTGTATAGGAGTTTCTAAAGTCTTTTCTAAAATGATAGTGCCATTTTATACTTCACCAGCAATGTATAAAAGTTCCAGTTGTCATATATCCTGACCAATGCTTGGTATTGTAATTATTTTTAATTCTAGACATTTCAATAAAGGTAAAAATGTTTAACTAGCATTTTCCTCATAAATAATAATGGTTAGCTTTTTTAATGTTTATTCATATCTTCTGTTGTTAAGTGTCCACTAAAATCTTCTGCTTATTTTTTACTGGGTTGTATATCTTCTAATAATGAATTGTAAGTGCTCTTTATATATTGTGGTTACATTTATTCTTATTAATATATAGAGAATATTTTTGCCTGTGTTTTAGTCTACCTACTTACTTTCTTTTTGTTGTCTTTGAAGAACATTTTAATGAAGTCCAGATTATTGATGCTTTCTTTTACAATTTTGCTTTTTGCGTAAGAAATACTCCCTGGGTTACAAAGATATTTTAATTTGTTTTCTCCTAGAAGTTTTGTAGTCTTAGCTTTTCCCATTTAGGTCTGAACCCACTTTGAATAATATTTTTGTGTATGGTGTTAATAAAGTCAATCATTATTTTTCCCCCATATAGATAACCAACTCTTCTAGGCACAGTTTGTTATAATAATTTTTCTTTATCCTTTGAAGTGTCACCTTTGGGAAAAATCAATTGGCTACATATGTATGGGTCAACTTCTGCTCTCTCTACTCTGTTCCTTTTACTTACATTTGTCTCTCTTCACTCTAATACCACTGTTTTAGTTACTATGACTCTACTCATTTTGAAGTCAGATAGTGCAAACCCTCCAACTTTGCTCTTCTTTTTAAAAAATTTGCTATAGTGATTCTAGATTTTTTTAGGTTGATACATTTTAGAATCACATTGCAATATCTACAGAATGTTCTGTAGGAATTTTGATTGTGATTGAGGTGAATTTATAGATCGTTTTGGAAGAACAGACATTGTAGAAATAGTGATTCTACATTATTTTTAGTGTTTTTTTTTTAAATCTCAGTGACTTTGTATTTTCAGTGAAGAGATATTTTTTATATATTTTTGTTAAATTTGTTCCAAAGTATTTTACTTTTAAACCTTTTTAAGTAAGTGTTTATTTTCTTATTATTTACTGTTAAGTGTATAAAAATACAGTCCCTTTTAATTTATTAACTTTTTATCTTTCAACAATTGAACACTCAGATACTAGTTTAAGTAATTTTGTGAATTTCTTAGAATTTCTCATGTAAACAATCCTGACATCTGCAAATACAGACAGCTTTGCTTTTGCAGTCTAAATGCATTTTCCCCTTTAGCTTATTGTGACTGGGTGTTGCTCAGGTCCAATGTTGAACAGAAATGGTGTGAGTGTATCTTGTTAATGAATTAAGGGTGAAACATTCATTATTCAATCACTAATTATGCCCTTTATTAGCATGAAGACATTTCTTTCTATTCCTAGTTTGCTAAGGATGAAATAAATTAAAAGAGCTCATTTATTTTATTTACCTATTACATTTATGAATTTTCAATGTTAACCCAACATTTTCTTTTAAGCACTGCTTTTGCACCATCCCATATATTTTAACATGTGGTACCTTTATTACAATATATAGTTCAAAATATTTATCGATTTCTGATTTTTAATTTCTTCTTTGACCCAAATATTATTTAGAAGACTGTTCAATTTATACATATTTTCAAATATTCTAGGTATTTTTTGTAAATTCTTACAGTTATGGACTTCTAATTCAGTTCTATTTGGTCAGAGAACACACTGTAAGATTTCAATTGTTTTAAATGTATTGAGACTTGTTTAATGACCCAATACATTGGTCTCTCTTGGCAAATATAATAAAGTACACTTGACAAGGATATTTTTTTCAACTGTTGAGCTCAATGTTCTATAAATATCAATTAAGCCATTCATCTTTTCATTTATGTTTTTTCTAGATATTTTATCACCTACTTAAGAGAGGATTTTAACACCCACTCCTACTATGGTTGTGAAATTATCTATTTCTCACTTTGCCAATTTTTATTTCATGTATTTTGAAGTTTTGTTAGTAGACAAGTCTACATTTATGATTGTTTTGTCTTCCCAATGAATGGCTCCTTATGTGGCTATGAACTGGCCCTCCTTATCTCTGTAATACTCTTTGTCTTGATGTCTACATTTCTGATATTCTTCTAGCCATTATAGACTTCATTAACATAAATATGTTTTAAGTGCATTTCTTAGGAATAGCGTATAATTTTATATCAAGCTACTCTAATAATTATTGCTTTTCAATGAAATAATTTGGTGTATTAAAAGAATATATTTGTTTATGTCATTACATTTAAGTCTACTAATTGGTCGTTTTTTTTTCCTGTTCATTCTCTCTATTTTATGTGGTCCTATTTCTTCCTCACTGTTTTCTTTTGAAGCATTTGAGTAATTTTCAGAAATTAGTTTTATCTCTTGTCTTTTTACTTATTTCTTCTATTAATTTTTATTTGTTCTACTAGGAATCACCATTTATATTCTTATTTTTTCACAATCTATTAGTATATACCATCTCATGTGATATTTAGAAAAATGTAACCATAAGTGTGTATTGACTAACCCATCATTTTTTAGGCTACAGTTATTTATGTGTTGTACTAATATACTTTGAAAACCCCATGAAAATGTTATCATTTTTGCTTCAAATGGTTGTACATATTTTAAATAAAGAGAAAATATGGTCTTTTGTATTATGTCATACATTCACCATTTCTGGGGCTTTCTATTTCTTTCTGAAATGGAAGGTCCCCACTGATATTAGTTTTTTGACTTTAAGAACTACCTTTAGTGTGAGAGAATAGGTATGTCAAATTATCTTAATTTTCCTTTATTTGCAAATGTCAATATTTTGCTTCATTCCTGAAAGATATTTTTACTGGACAGAATTCTAGGCAAAAGTTTATTTTCTTTTAACATTTAAAAGAAGACCTTTACATAATGATGCCAGAATCAATTCATTCAGGAAACAAAATAATTATAAATGTAGATTTGTCTAACAATAAACCTCAGAAACTGTGATTCAAGAATCAATAAAATGAGAGGTGAAATCATTAAGTCAACAATCGTAGTAGGTTTTGACATTGCTCTCTAAACAGTTGATAAAATACCTAGAAAAAAAACCCATAAAAGTGTAGAAGACTTAATTGACATTTGTAGAACTCTGTGCACAACAACTACAAAATCAAACTTCCTTTCAAATACATGTTGTTACGTTCACCAACATAGTCTCTGTATTGGGTCACTATGCAAGTTTCACTTTTTTCTGCCTTAGGTCAATTCTAATGAGAGTTTAAGAGGCATTCTCATGATTAGTACCTTGCAGATAATGTATTGTTTTTGTTTGGCTACTTTCAAAATATTTTCTTAATTTTTGCTTTTCAAAAGTTTGACTATGATGTATCTAGGTGTGGTTTTCTTCACATTTATGTTTGGTGATCTTCTCAAATGTTTAAATGTATGTCCGATACTCCATGTTAAAAGATTTTAGCCATTGTATGTCCAGGGAATTTTTGCTGACCTGCACTCTCTCCTCTCCTTTGGGGTTGGCAATTACCCATAATTTAGATCCATTGACATTGTCAGTACTATCCTTGGGGCCCGGCTTATTTCATTCAATTTTTTTCTCTTCTTCAATTTAGATCATTTCTCTTTCCTCCATCATCTCCATCAGGTTATTAATTAATTCAGTGAGTTTTATATTTTATTTTTTCTGTGTATTTCAGGTGACATTATCTCCAACACCAGCTACAAGGGTTGGGGTCACATGACACATTCTGAGCCACTCAGTGCGGTCACCTTCCATTCTCTTCTCTCGACCCAAAGAGTAGTTTAGAAAAGGGTAGATGATGCAAGTCAGATGGTCAGTGACCATGAACTTTACTTTCTGGAATTTACATTGAACTCTCTGAGATAAGGACACTCTCTTCTTTTGACCTCTGAGTTGTGATTATTTGATCTGGAACCTTAAAAGTAGTGTTCTTTTTAAAATGTGTATCGGCTTTGCCAATGTCCGCTCAAAACCTTCTGGTAGTTTTCAGTCTTATTTAAAGTAAAAGCAAATTATTCTTACTATGACTTAAATGGTTCTATATTATGTCACCACCCCAAACGACCTTCCCCAGTTTTATTGCTTAGTTCTGTCCCCTTATCACTCTGCTCTAGCCATTCAGGCTTCTCTAGTCTCCCTGAGCCACATGAGGCACACTCCAGCTTCAGAAGCTCTTTCTTGGTTTCCCTTTGCTTAGAAGGCTTTTCCTGGAGATATCCTCAAGGTTCCTTTCTTGAATGCTTTCTAGTCCCAGGACAAACACCTTCTTAGAAGAGGCTCTTTTCCTTGACAACCCCACCCAAACACTTTTTCTCGTCACCATTTGTTCCTTACCCTGAATTATTTTTTATTTTTTCACCAAATACACACACACACATACATACATACTACCTGTATACAATAGGAACTTAAAAGATATTTGCTGAATTAAGCCAACAGAGCTTACTGTTTAGGGTCTGAGATTAAAGTCAACTGGAGAATTCAGAGCAAAAGGTAATACCTGATAATGTCAGTTGAGTCCTGACTCTAGGTATGTCTAAAGCTAGACTTATTTCTTTTTTTCTATATTAGTATTAGAGTCATATTTTTTTATAAATTCCCTCCCACTTCTTTTTTTGTTTGTTTGTTTAAATGAGTTTGAGCTGGGCTTTCATTTTCCTTCAGAGAAATTCTAAACAATATTCTTTATTATTATTGTCATTAATATTACTTTTGCTTTTTATTCTTCCATGGGATGACAATTTGCATTTTGTGTGTGAATATGCCAGGCAAAACAATATTGGGAGGATCATTTTGTTATCATCACCACCTACAAATTGGTATTTGAAGTTGTCAGAAAATTGTCATGTCTACTCAGTAATCAAAGTGAAAAAGAGAAGTTATTTGGTAAATATGGGCTTTAAAAAAAAGTCCCTAGTTAACTGCTTATGGAAGTAAAATGATATCATGCTTGTATATATATGTGTTTTTTTTTTTTTTATTCTTTTCATGCAAAGATTTTTGTGCTCCATTTGAGAGGATGGCCAGAAGCATATGGAAGGACAAAAAGGAACATTTTATCAAGTTTCAGATTTGAGCACTATAAATTAGTTTTCCACAGAAAAATTCCATGTACAATTAAAATGAAAAAAAGTTTTATAGATTATAAGAGATTATAACTGAAAAAAGTAACAAGCTGTATACCAAGATTAAATATAGCATAAGAAGATCCAAGAATAAGTGCCATTTAATCTGAACCATAGAGATAAGTAGATTTTTCAAAAGGTAAAGATAAAAGATGTATACACTGAGGAAGAAAAAGGGAAAGAAATAGCAGACTGTATTAAAGAACCAGAGTATAACTTTTGGCATGACTTAGCAGATGATGAAAGATACTTTGAGGTTAGATCTTAGAAGTCTTGCAGCCATGCACAGATGTTAAACTGTACTCTTCAGGAATGGGGGGTTCCCAGAGGGTTGGAAACTAGAGAGGACTGACTGCAACTTACATTATAAAACATAACATGTTAGAAATGTATGGGATAGGTTGGAAGAAGAATATACAGAAGCTTACTATCTCAGTATTGCATAATGTGGACCTGACCCAAAGCTTTAGGACTAAGCTCAGAGGAGAAGGATGTTTCTATTTCATTTCCCTAATATCCTCGCATCATGTATTGGCCATTCAGAATATTTGCAATCCCTTCATTTTCCACACTTCTTTATAAAATTTCACCTATTTACATGCTTTTCAGAGACTCTCAGGCAATCCCTCCTCTCTACACCTTGGGATTTTTTGTTTATTTAACACAGCAGAAGGAAGGCATTGTCTCCCTACTACACTATTAGATACACTTCTGTGCTCCCTAGAAAAGGAGTACAAGAAGCAAAAAAGACATATTGTTTGAACTTCATTGCCAAAGGAAACCAATATGATTCAGATACAGAATCACATTGTAATTCACATAGGCAACTCATTTAAAAAGAATATATTACTGAAATTAATTAGATACTTCCACAGAATATAGCTCTTTGAAAATAGCATCGAAGTATTCATTATACAAAAGAAACAGAAAGATGAACTGTTTCTGTCTACAATTACCAAATTGGCTGAGTTTTTGTACCTTAGATTTTTTTTTTAAACCCCTTTATAGACTCTCAGGATTGATCACCTCATTCTGTCAGTTACCTTCTTCAAGATATATCTTGTTTTTTTTTTTTTGTTTTTTTTTTTTTTTAACTCTTCTTTTCTTATGGCCACTCCCTTGCCCCTACGGCGTTTCACTTGATTTTTAAATCATTACTACAGTTTCATTTTGCAACACTCTTTTTTCTCCAACTGTGTACCTCGGATTGAACTTCCTGAGGAAATGCTTCCACATGTCTCTGCAAGTTTCGTGATCGTTCCTTTCTTCACTGATACCGTTAAACCTTAATTGCACTGTAAATTTATAAGTTTGTTGATAATCTTGTTACCCCATTAACCGAATTCCTCATTCTTTTATCCCAATCCCTCTTCCAAATCCCCTTTTTCTAGTATTTCCTAATATTTTCCTAATACATTGAGTCCACTGAGTATTGTCTCCTTATTGCCAACCTTTTACATCTCTCAGCCTTTATTCAAACTATTAAATGAAATGCCCTGGGTCTTCCTGGTTTCAGTTAAAGCAAAATCTAAACTCTCATTGGAGACCTAAACCAGAGTGTCTCAAGGAAGAGTGTTCATTCCCTGACCTGTACTCCCCTGGGTGACTGGTTGGGAGGCATTGCTCCACTTGGCCAATTCCATCATTCCGATTTCTCCAATGGTCCACCTTCACCAATATCTAGTTTTTATGTTCATCTGTATGGTCAAAATATCCATGTTGCAGTGGTCATGAAGAAGAAATCATGACATTTGCTGTGTAAGCAATTTTCTTTAAAGCAAGTAAGGCTGTACGTATCAATTCTTTACAGATCCTTAAGTGAAGGCTTAATTATGTAACTATCTAACTTTACAGATCCTTAAGTGAAGGCTTAATTATGTAACTAACTTCTCACAATGGAAGAACTGAAAATGTATGCTTTATATATAAAGTCATATTTCTTCCTTAAATTCCATTATTATGGCAAATAGGAAGATGAACTTTGCTGGCTACCTGTGATACATTCCTCTTCACTTACTAAAATTATAACCATTCTTAACATTTTCTAATTTTATTTCTTCTTACAGTTTCAAATGCTTCTCTGTTATCTGATACAAAAACTTGGAAAATGGGTCCATATTTTACTTTTTAAAAAATTTTTTTAAAGATTTTATTTATTTATTTGACAGAGATCACAAGTAGGCAGAGAGGCAGGTGTGGGGGTGGGAATCAGGCTCCGTGCTGAGCAGAGAGCTCCATTCAGGGCTCTATCCCAGGACCCTGAGATCATGACCTGAACTGAAGGCAGAGACTTAACCCGCTGAGCCACCCAGGTGTCCCTCATATTTTACTTTTTAAAAATCAACTTTATTGAGATCTAAATTAATACAATAAACAACTATTTTTTTTTAAGATTTTTATTTTGTTTATTTGATAGAGATCACAAGTAGGCAGAGAGGCAGGCAGAGAGAGAGAGGGGGAAGCAGGCTCCCTGCCGAGCAGAAAGCCCGATGCAGGGCTCGATCCCAGGACCCTGAGATCATGACCTGAGCCGAAGGCAGAGGCTTTATCCCACTGAGCCACCCAGGCGTCCCAGCAACTATGTTTTAAGACACATGTCGATGGACTTTGGCGATTGTAAATATACATGTTATTCCAACCATAATCAAATTATAAAACATTTCCATCACCCCAAAGTTCTCCAGTTAATCCCACTCTCAATTGGGCCCCTGCTCTGCTTTCTGTCACTATATATTGATGATACATGGAGTCATTACGTGAACATTTTTTTTTAACCTGGCTCTTTTCCATCAACAAAATGATTGATATTTACTTATAGCATATACACATATATAAATAAACTCTTGGTAATCATAATTTGTGAATTCATTCAACAAATACTTATTAAACTTCTACTTTTTATAAGATACTGAATACAAAGCTATCTAGCCTGGTAGGTTAAACGAATCACAAGAAAGACAAAGATAGTAAATAGATTCCTGAGAAGACCGAGACTCTCTTTTAGATATTTAAATTCGTTTGTTCTACAAGGTGGGATTCTTTATATTAAAAATCTGTCCATCATGTGAAAGAATCCAAAAATAATTATGTAAATATCTTGGTCCTAAGGAGGTGGGCTACATAATTGATTAGCTTAGCCAGATGATCAAAGTTAATATCAAAAGTGTTCAGTCATATGGCCGACTTGTACCGTTGATATAATTTGATGAGAGGCACTACCTCTGTGATCTTCTTCTGAAAACAACAGAATAAGCATAGCTTAATTGCAAAAAAACCTGAGCAAAATCCCAATCGAGTCACATTACACAAAAGGCTTGGCCAGTTCTCCTTAAGATTGCCAAGGATAAAGCAAGGGAAGTCTAAGAACCTGCCATGGTCAAGAGGAGCCTCAGGAGAGCTCAAGCAACAAAGGACAGAGTCACAGTGAGCTGAGTGCTAGGACTTAGCCTCATACAGATGAGAGCTGCTACCAGAGAAGGCATGCACAGCTTGCCAGAACTTCAGGATTTTTAAAAGAAGCCAGAAACACATTCTTATGTATCTCCCAATTTTCAAACGTTGGCAGCCATTTCAAAAGATTTACAACCGTGGACAGGCCAAAATTATGTGGGCCAAACAAAACATATCTGAGGGCAGAATCTGGCCTGTAGCCTGCCAGTTTTTGACCTCTGCTCTACAATAATAAGATTGATTTTTTAAAAATTGCTTATTAAATCACTCATTTATGTGTAGTCATACTTCAGGCTGGTATTCAGAGAAACTCAGACTTTTTTCAAACCAACTGAATGACCTGAAAAATTACACTTTATACGTAAGTTGAGCTAACCTTAAGTTAATTTAAATGTCCTAATTATAAATATTTTGTAAGGTTTTTGCTGGAGAAAAGTGAAGTTTGAAATCTGGCTATTTTTAGAAATTCTGAAGAGGTTTCTGGAAATTTAATTTGATTGGTATTGCAAGTAACTGTTGATGAAACCAGAATGGTAGAATCTGTCATGCAGTGTAATTCAGATTTACCAATAGATGGGCCAGAAGGAAGAGAGATAATAATCTTAACTTAGAGCTGGACATTGTTCTTTGTTTCAAAGCATTACTCTATAGGAGAGCTTTGGCACTTAATTCTTCAAATCAGCGTTGAGGTATCTTGTATATTATTAACAATATTTATGTAGTCAGATATGCCTATGTATGCACACATGTGTGCTTACACAGATATGCCCATGTTAGAATGCATCCTGCCATATGACAGTGACAAGGGATAAGGGCTTTCCGTCAGATTTACTGGATTCACCTTCTTTTAGTCCTGATTTTGAACTATGTCTTTCAATTCTCTAAGCTTCACCTTAGTCATCTGTTAAATGGGGCGAGTGATATTACTCACCTTTCATGGCTTAAAATAATAGAATACCTGGGCACCTGGGTGGCTCAGTGGGTTAAAGCCTCTGCCTTCAGCTCAGGTCATGATCTCAGGGTCCTGGGATGGAGCCCCACATCGGGTTCTCTGCTCAGCAGGGAGCCTGCTTCCCCCCCTCTCTCTCTCTGCCTGTCTCTCTGCCTACTTGTGATTTCTGTCAAATAAATACATAAATAAATCTTTAAAAAAAAACAATAGAATACCTATAAAGTCCTAAAAAGTGTTCAGCTCATAACAAACACCCAATAAACAATATGTAATATAATTTTGCAAAAACATGTGTATTCATGAAGATATGTATGCTAATTTATGGAGCTACATTTGTTCTAATAAAACATCATTTAATATAATTAGTAGTGCCAGAGAAAATAATTTGTCTTCAGTATCTTATTTATACCATTTTTGCTATTTTTCAGATTAATGAATATTATGTTAGTTCATTTGATTAATGACCAGAGCTAGAAAAAAAAGTGTTTGAAGGAGAAAGGGTATTTTCAAGGTCATCGTGAGTGATATTTATTGGAAAGCCAGTGCTGAGGGCATCACTCAATTATGTAGAGTACACAACAGGAAATTGCAAGCAGCATATGTGGACGGGATCCCTGCAGACAATGACATCAGCGGACAAAATGCAGCTGTGGAGAAAGGTCTTGGTATATCAAAAGCACAAATTAAGAACTTCCATTACTGACTATCACACCCACTGAGTCATTAGAAAAGATGTAATTCTGAAGTGTCAATAACTAGGCATTCAGGATATTTGCTTTACCAGCCTGAGTCGATAAGGCATCGTATTTACCCTTGAGAAGGAGCTAGTTGTTTGGCACAAAAGTGAAGAATAAGAAAAGATAGATGATCTGGGTCTCTGACATAGTTCTCAGGCTCTTTGAGGTCAAGGTTTTGTAGTGGTAAAAATGTCAACTTCCCAAAACTTTTCCTGTTGTGTTTTCCATTAATGCTGTGTGTGATCTTTCCAATGAATCAGTTCACTTGTATTATCCCAAGATGTTATTTTCCTGCATCTGGCATCCATCATCATTTTTACCCATTTTCTCTTGTTAGGTCAGGCCTTTATCACCTGCTACCTGGGTAATCAGAACTGCATTATAATTGATTTTCCTGACTCTAGCCTCTGCACTTTCATCTATGACATTCTCTCTGCCATCAGAATACTTCTAAGAAATGCAATGATTATCATGCCCAGTCTGTTCTCCAGCATCCTTAAAAGCTCTTTATTGTCAAGAATACGATCTCAAGTCAAATTGCAATATATTCCTCTTGTCATTCCTGTCCTATCAGAGTACAGACTCATCCTGAAGCTTTCTGGCCCTCTGGATGTTGATATCCTGCTTTGTCAGCTTTGGGTACAGTTGTAATTCATTCTGTGCTTGCCTTTAGAAGCATGCATTCGCCAAAACCTGTCATGTGAAAGCCACTCCTGATAAATAATCATCATTAATAACTACAATAATAATCTATCATTTTGTAGAATGCTAAGTGTCACACTCTTGGCTGAATGCTTCACATGAATTGTCTTTATTTGAGTTATGAGGATACATTAGTTTTATCCTCATTTTGTCAATGAAGGTACTGAACTTTGGAGATATTAATAATCTACCCAATGACACAGGTGGTGGTGTCCAAACTTACATCCAGGTGTTTACACTAGGGCTCTTGCAGCTCCCACAGAAATTTATTTTTGCATCTATAAATGTATTTTGCATCATTATGTTGCCCTTTATGGAATGTGCACAGACAGGTCTTCTCTTCAATTAACTATTTACCCTGAAGGTAGAGACTGAACTTTTTGTTCCTTCCATGTCCAGAAAAAGCATGCTCAATATTTTAAAAAATAAATTAAATGATACACATCTCTATATATTCCTATAATTAAAAGAATGATGGAATCTTGTTCATCATCACTAGCCATCAGGGAGATTCAAATTAAAACCACATTGAGATACCACCCTACACCAGATAGAATGGCCAAAATTAGCAAGACAGGAAACAACATGTGTTGGAGGGGATGTGGAGAAAGGGGAACCCTCTTACACTGTTGGTGGGAATGCAAGTTGGGGCAGCCACTTTGGAGAACAGTGTGGAGATTCCTCAAGAAATTAAAAATAGAGCTTCCCTATGACCCTGCCATTGCACTACTGGGTATTTACCCCAACGATACAGATGTAGTGAAAAGAAGGGCCATCTGTACCCCAATGTTTAGAGCAGCAATGGCCACGGTCGCCAAACTGTGGAAAGAACCAAGATGCCCTTCAACGGACGAATGGATAAGGAAGATGTGGTCCATATTCACTATGGAGTATTATGCCTCCATCAGAAAGGATGAATACCCAACTTTTGTAGCAACATGGACGGGACTGGAAGAGATTATGCTGAGTGAAATAAGTCAAGCAGAGAGAGTCAATTATCATATGGTTTCACTTATTTGTGGAGCATAACAAATAGCATGGAGAACATGGGGAGTTAGGGGAAGGGTTTTGGGGGAAATTGGAAGGGGAGGTGAACAATGAGAGACTATGGACTCTGAAAAACAATCTGAAGGGTTTGAAGAGGTGGGGGGGGTTGGAGGTTGGGGGAACCAGGTGGTGGGTATTAGAGAGGGCACGGATTGCATGGAGCACTGGGTGTGCTACAAAAACAATACTGTTATGCTGAAAATAAATTTTAAAAAATGATTAAAAAAAAAGAATGATGAAATCTGAAAAACTGCTACTTTATGAGCCTATCCTCTTTGATCCTCACTGTGAGATATGCAACAGATGCTATCATTCCACTTAAAAAATGAAGAAATTACAGTTTAGAGATAAAAGGTCTTAACCAACTTCACATAGTAAGTGGTTGAACAAGGATTTGATTACAGATATTTTGTTTCCTAATATAATGTTCTATTATCAATCCTGAACTCGCTTTATTTGAAATATCAAGGTTATAAGCATTTGAAATAATCTAGATATCAGAATAAAAATTCAGTGTTCAAGAAGATTTGGGGCAGCATTTAAAATTGGAAGAATACTTTTGGTCGCTAAGGCTATAACTCGGGAAATAATCCCATCAAAGGCCAAAGGGTCTGAAAAAATAATAACTTCTGAAGTTGTGTTTTCACTTATTTGTTTAGGGAGATAGTTCTCTTCCTTCATTATGCAAGAATGTAGTATCACTTTCTTCTGGCCACTGTTTTGTGATGAGAATTCCACTATTTAAATTGTTTGTCCCTTAAAGGTAAGGCAGTGTCTCCTTCTCAGTGCTTTCAAGATTTTTTTCTTTGTCTTCAGTCTTCATAAGTTCATTTATGACATATTTTGGCATGGACTTATTTGAGTTTATCTCGTTTGGGGTTTGCTCAGCTTCTTAAATATGTAAGTTCATGTCTTTTTCCAAATTTGAGTTTTCAGGCATTAGTTTTTAGAATATATTTTCAGTCCTATTCTTGTTCTCCCTTTTTCCTGAAACTCAGATGACAAGAAATGTTGGATTTTTGTTATGCTCTTACAGGTTCCCAAGGCTCTGTTCATTTTTCTTTAGTCAAAGTTCTCTCTATTGTTCAGATTGGGTAATTTTTCTCCTCTGTCTTCAAGTTAACTGGTATTTTTCCACGTCCTCTCAGTTCTCCTATTGGGTCCATTAATGAAATTTTTTTAAATTTCAGTTTTTATATTTTTCAGTACAATTTCCATTTGATTCTTCTTTATGGCGTGTGTGTGTGTGTGTGTGTGTGTATGTAACTATTGCCTTTGATAAGACACTCTACTTGTTCATTTCCTTCTAGCACATTAGTAACTGCTCATGGAAGCAAGTTTACAATGACTCCTTTTTTCCTTGTCAGAGAATCCCAGCATCTTTGTCATCATAGTGCCAACCTGTTGATTATCTTTTCTAATTTAATATGGAATATTTTCTGGTTTGGAGCATAATAAATGATTTTTTATGTATCTTGGATATTATGATTATTATTTCATGAGAATCTGGGTCTTATATATATCCTTTGATATATATATGGTCATCCTTTGACACCATGCCAGCAAGGAAACTAAGCACCATTTGCTGGGTGGGATGATAATTCAGCCTTCCCAGTGTGTCTCTACAGAGACCATTCTTGTGGCTTCCACTGACACTGGGTGTGTTGGGGGTGGGGACTCTTTATTGCCCAGTGAGGATAGAAGTCCCAGATCCCCAGTCAGCCTTCTTTGAAACCACCCCAGAAAGGGATGGAGGAACTTCACAAAAGCTAAGGTAGTTGGTGACACCTCTTTGCTGACAGTTTCTGATCACGAGGCCACAGTTTTATTTATGGTATTTGTCTAAAAGTTTTCTGTCTTGTTAGGATGTCCCTTTCCTTATCCTTTAGCTGGAGAGAGCCATTTCCCTTGGCTTTTTTGGTCTGTACCTGTTGATATTTCCAGGTTGGTATCTTCTTCAGCAACCAGTCTGGACTATATTCAGCAATGGGCAGTCCACATCATGTGATTTCCTTAGGTCTCTAGGTTCCTAGAAGGCCTGCCTTTTTCTCTGAATCTTTCAGAATTATCTTCTCTTTGTTTCATATATAATATCCACAGTTTTTAGTTGTACTTAGTAGGAAGAATAGGGAGAACTCTATTTACTCTACACTGTCCCAAGATTGGAAATCATACACAAGTAAAGGTGACTTTAACAAATACATATTATTTGAGGTCTTCTAGTTGAATAAGATAAATTGGACTCCATATAGTTAGAATAAAGTAGAGGGCCAGATGCTAGCCCAGAGTCCCCTAAAAGTGGTCAGAAAAGGAAAAGTCAATATAAATGAGACTGAACACAAATGTCCCGAGAGGAAGAGGAGATCTGAAAGATGCGATATCATGTGAACAAAGGTACGTATGTTTGTCGAGAATATGGAAATGATCAACGGTCGATGCAGAAATGCTGAACTAGGTTGAATGTCGTGAATTCATCATTGTGTTCTTCTTGACAAAATGATTAGTGATTACAGAAGGAGTAGGTGTGTAGTAGTTGGATAGAAATATTTAAATGAGGGGTGCCTGGGTGGCTCAATCGGTTAAGCATCTGTCTTCAACTCTGCTCATGATTTCCGGGTGCTGGGATTGAGCCCCACATCCAATTTCCTGCTCAGCAGGGACTCTGCTTCTCTCTCCCTCTTCTCTGCCCCTCCTCACCACTTGTTCTCTCCCTCTCTCTCAAATAAATTAACAAAATCTTAAAAAAAAAGAGAAATACTTACATGAGTTAAAAAGTGTATGTTGCAGGCAAAACTATGAAACAATGAAAAGACCAGTGGTTTCCAGGGGTTAGTGAAGGGAGGGATAAATAGGACAAGCACAGAGGACTTTGGACAATGAAGCTATTCTGTGTGATACTATAGTGGTAGATTCATGTCATTATACCTCTATCAAAGCCTATAGTTTATAACGCCAAGAGTAAATACTAATGTAAACTATGCACTGTGAGTGGTAGTGATGTATCAGTGTAGGTTCATCAACTGTAACAAATGTATCATTCTGATGCTGGGTTTTGATAGTGATAGAGACTGTATGTGTGGGGCAAGGGGATACATGGGAAATCTCTGTACTCCCTGCTCTATTTTTCTATGAATTTAAAACTGCTCTAAAAAAATAAAGTCTGTCTCTTTAAAAGCAAGAAAATTAATAAATATAGCATCTTCAAGGAAAAAATGTGTATGTTGTTGAGGAATGTGAGAAAGGGACCAATAGACTCTTTTCAAGAAGTTTTGTTCTCAACATGAGCAGAAAATAAAATGGTAACCACAGGAAGAAGTGGGGTCAAAGGGAGCTTTTCTTTTATTCCCTTTTTTTTTTTTTTTAAAGATGTCACCTATTAAGGAGAATGTAGCAAAGGGGGACAAATGGAAAATGTGTAAGAGGGAGTGCAATTTCCAAAGCAGAAATCCTTCAGTAAATGAAAGATCCAGATACATGAGAGAGGAGGAAGAATCTCAGATAGGGAGACGAAAATAGTTGTGCAAAAAGTCATAAGTAGGATAACGCAAAAGAAGAATCTGGTTGCAGAAATATTTGTGTCATTTATCTTTTAAGTTATTGACACTCAAGGCCATTGTGGTATTATATTTTTATAACCACAAGTACTATTAAAATTTGCCCTGGGGAAGAAAGGTCAGATGGGGGGAAGGGCAGAGAAAGAATAAGGAAACTACTCCATTTCCAAGTCAAAATCTAAATCACATTCAGATTTGTCATGAAAATAGGACAATGTCAAAATAATACAGAATCATATCCAGGAAATAAGATTTCCTCAGACAATATGAATAGATATTGACTCACTAATAATGCACTATAAATGACAGAAATCCAATAAACCATGTTTACTTCCTTTGAACTATCCCTATGAAAAGAATAGGCATTTCTCTATTTTGCTCATTTAGAGCCATTTACTGTATTTAGCATTTGGTAGACCAACAACAATTCGCTTCTTTTTCTTTCTTGACATTTTTAAATTTTATGAAATATGGGGGTTCATATTTATTAGCTACCTAAGCTATTACTTTCCTTAAAAGAATTTTGCCTATTTCCTTTCCTGACTCTATAAGTTGGTCAAAAGAATGAACCCCATTAAATGCGAGAACAATAGACAACATTATTGGTTATTTCAATGGCAGATAAGTTAGTCAGTTTAAGGCAATGAAATGCCAGTTCATCTGTGAAGTGATGCTGGAAGCTTCTGAACATATTTTATGCTTGACAGTAATAATATTGAATTAATATGTCCCTGCAAGGCTTAGAAAATCTGGTTCAAATTTAGCCCAATTTATCAAGGTTTGGCAGAGTTATAAGAATTAACAAATCATGCTGTGACTTAAAATTAGCGTTATGAATATTTAGGAGCTGTTAAAACTGTGGGCTAAATATATAAAATGTCACTGTCATCATAGAAAAACACAGTTTCAAACATAAGAGAGGAAGGCTTATTACACAGTTCACTTTGGTACAAAATACAGCATCTGATTTTGCTTTTGAGATCAACGTCTTTATAAATGTTTTCTTTTTAGCAATAAAAAGCACTTTACCTCTGCTGCAAAGATGTCAGCTCAGGATACCTTTCTGCCCTTCCATCTGATCTTTCCTTTTGTTACTCGTACCACATAGGAAATACTAGTGACATTCCATCCTTTTAACAAGCAGGAGAGAGCCCTTCCAGAGAGTTTCTCCCTTGTCATAATGTAGAATCCAAGGGGGATCTGAAGGTTATATGCAGTTGTTTGAACCATAGCTGAATAAAAGTGGAGGGAAAAAAAATAATTCTTTGACAAATGTATATGACATATGTTTGTCCCTTGAAAGTCTATTACCTACACTTTTATATCAGTAAAATGTAGAACATTTGTTTTCATTTTACTTTTTTGGTCAGAAATTTAAAACGAAAAAAAAAATAATATACCTAAATATAAAGGATGATTTTTCTAATCAGCAAAATGAGGTCAAATAAATTGAATAGAGTGATAGATGAGTGATTATATCCACAGAGAGCTTGTTAAAAGGTTCCTTATGATAGATAATTGGGATTGAGGACCTTGTAGAAAGCTGATAAGTTCATTTTTCATGAAAAAATACTTTTGTGTGTGTGTGTGAATACAAGAATAAGCCCTGGAAAATAGCATTACTGGGAATCTCTAGACCAGAAGTTCTCAATGGGAGTAATTTTGCTGCTATGGGGCATTTGGCAATGTCTAGTAATATTTTTAGGCAAGTATAAGTGATATAGAGCATTATTTTCATCTATAAAATAATCATAATTATGTTAGTATACAACATAATGATTCAATATTTATATATATTTCAAAATGATCACAATAAGACAAGTTAACATCTGTCACCATACATAATCACAAAATTTGTTTTTCTTGTGATGAGAACATTTAAGGTCTATTCTCTTTGCAATTTGCAAGTATGCAATATGGTATCATTAACAATAGTCACCATGCTGTACATTACATGCCATGAATTACTTATTTTATACCTGGAAGTTTGTACATTTTGATCCCCTTTCATTTATTCTTCCCACCTCTACCTCCACCTCCGGCAACCACCAATTTGTCCTCTGTATCTATTTTTCATGGAAAAATACTTTAAGTGAGTATTGTTCTCATGAAGTTCTCATGAAGTATTGTTCTCTTTCTAGAATCATTATCTGGTTATAATGATAAAAATGAGGTTATTAAAATGGATTAGCCCCCCCCTTTTTTTTTCTCACTGTCTGGTTATTTCATATAAAGTTTTTTTCAATCCCAATCCAGTTTGAATTAGCTTGATAATTTAAGCTTTCATTACATGTTGTGCACATGTTTTAGGCACTGGTTCAATTCTGACCCAATTTTTTCAAGCATGTGAAGAATACACCTAGGTAGAGTTCAGACTGGAATTTGTAGTTGACATCGATTGATAGTGGATTTTTGAAGTTACTCATCATTTGGAAACACAATTGATGAGCAATCTTTGGTGAAAAAAAGGTCAGAACTAGAGAAAATGAAGTAAGATAAACTAAGAAATAATATACTATCAAAAATGCAGTTTTGAAAAAGGTAGAGTGAACTAACACTAATTATACTAAGAAAATCAGATATTTTTCTGAAACATGATGATGTATGAACACCGAAACATGATGATGTATAAAACCAGTGATAATGAGTGTATTATAATAGGTATAAAAATAAACAAAAGAAACAAGATTTTTAATCATCATTTTCAACAACAACTAAAATGGTTCTGCCATATTGTAAGTGAAAAGTAAATATATTGTATTGTTCTAGAGGAGCCCGGAATTGACACTATAAATCTTTGACTAGGAAAAACCTTAGCAGAACACCTGGGGAAAAGACCTAATAATCTGGACAAGAGGAAACATCTTTGGATTCCCAATTATTGTACCAGAAAGAGGAATAAGAATGACAGATATGGCAGAATCCCAGACTCTCCTAATTCCTGGAGTGACAGAGGGGCAACAAAGAGAGGGGACTTGGATAATCCTAGGGAAGAGATTTCTCTCTCATTGCCCCAGAAGCTGGTGTGTCGTATCTTGGGAGTGCAGAAGAAAAATGCACTCACATTACAGAGTTAATTTTGATAACAAAAAAGGAAAGAGAGAGAGAGAAGAAAAAGTCCCAGAGCTGCACTGTTGACTGAGTCTCTTTTTCAGTGTCTACTTGCCTGAGGTCTCTGAATGCTGAAAGGTGGGATCTGAGTAAGTGATGGTCATGCCCTTGTTCTCCAGGCAGAGAGAATTGAGAGGAAGGGAGGTGGGGGAGGGAACTCAGATGCAACATTTGTACTGTGACCTTGATTAAAGTAGAAAACAGATTGTGTCTTGTGCAGAGAGGAGTGATTATTTACACTGACATGTGTTGTACGAACACCTTGTCAGATACTCTGGGACTGTCATGTGCTATACATCTTAGGAAAATCAGAGGTTCCTGATACTGTCCTCCTGGGAGCTTGAGCCCAAAATATACTTACTATTTATGAATCATTACTTGTGGTCAATAATCCTTGATTTTATCCTTCTAAGGTGGGTGTTACTTCATGAAAGATTTTGTTTTGTTTTTTAACACCTTTAAGCCTGTTTTTCTGGTTTTGTTTTTGTTTTTTTTCCCAAAGGTTAACTTACAAATTTCTTTAGGTTGTGTGCTAGTTTAAATGCTTAAGTTTGCAATCCAATGCTAATTTAACTTTAAAGGTGCGTGCCATAATTAGAGGATATGCCATAAGCACAAAAGTGATATGTTCCAATAAATATTAACACAGGATTTGAGCAGCAGGTAAAAATAGAGAACATACATAACAGAGCCAAAAAGAAAATTAGAGGATGAGATAGGGATGTTAAATTTAAGTCAAACTGAATAATTTTCAACATAATATGTTTATTTTATCTTTAGTATCTCTTTCCCCTCCAAATTTATCACAAAGAAATAGACCAGGAAACTTACTACCAAATGATCTCAAATGATATCTAAGATTTTCACATCAGTAGATTCACAACCATGAATCATCCAGAATGGTCTCATTTTTCAGCTTTATAAGTGGGATCTATTTTGTTTGATGTCTTCTGCAAGGCTAGGGATAAAGGCATTGTACATAAAGAAAAATGTTTACACATCTATGAATTGCGGTACCTATCCCACAAGTGTTATTCTTAAATGGACTAGGCATAAGAGATAGTGATAGAGGAATGGCCTCAGAGGATAGCAGAATAGGAAACCCCAAGGCTTTCTTTCTCCCATGGGAATATTCTCCCAATATTGGGCCACTTCCCTTTATACAGGAATCAGTTAAAGGATCCTGCACTGCAGGTAAACATGAAAGCAGCCATCAAAGCCAGTAGGAAAATCATGGTATCTTTTCTGTCTAGTACCCTGGCACAGTGCCATACCATTGGGCAAACAAATCAAACAAAAAATTGGGTCATTGTGTTACACTGTACACAAAAATCAAACAAAATGGATTAGAGACCTAAATGTAAGAGCTGAAATTATAAAACTCCTAGAAGAAAACTTCTAGGGGAAGAGAAAATCTTCATGACATTGTCTTGGCAATAGTTTCTCGAATATGACACTAAAAGCACAGGCAACAAAAGCAAAAATAGACAAGTGGGACTGCCTCAAACTAAAAAGGTTTCTACACAACAAAGGAAACAATCAACAGAATTAAAAGGTAACTCACAGAATGGGAAAAAGTATTGGAAAATCATAGAATTCTTCCAGCTATTAAAAATGAGAAAGGACTTGAATAGACAATTCTCCGAAGAAAACATACAAATTGCTAGCAGTTTTATACAAAGATGCTCAGATTACTAATCATCAGGGGAATGCAGATTAAAACCACAATGAGATATCACCTGACAGCTGTTAGGATGGTCATTATCAAGAGGATGGAAAATGACAATTGTTTTGGTGAAAACGTGGAGAATTTGGCACCATTATATACTGTTGATGGGAATGCAAAATGGTGCATCCAGTATGGAAAACAATATGGAATTTCCTCAGAAAAATCCAAAATAGAACTGCTATACGACCAGCAAAGCAACTTATGGGTATTTTTTCCACTGAAAATGAATCTGAATTGAAAATGGGGTCTCAAAAAAAAAAAAAAAATTGCTCTCCCGAGTTCATTGCAGTATTTTCTCCCTAGCCAAGAGGTGGAAACACCCTAATGTCCATGGATGGGATAAAGAAAATGTGGTATATGCATAAAATAGATTACTATTCAAGTTTTTAAAAGAAGGAAATCCTGTTACATACTACAACAAGGTGAACCTTGGTAATATTATGTTAAATGAAACAAGCCAGTCACAGAAGGACAAACCCTGTATTATCCGCTTGTATGAGTATCGAAAGTAGTCAAATTCATTGAAAGAGAGGGTAGAATAATGATGGCCAGGCATTGGGGAGGGGAAAATGGAAAGTTGATATTCAAAAAATATAAGATTTCAGTTATACAAGATAAAAATGTTCTAGAGAATTGACTTCGAATATTGTACTTCTAGTTAACAACACTGTACTGTTCATTTAAAAATTTGTTAACAGGATAGATCACATGCTATGTGTTTTAACACCCACACACAAAAGATAATGATGGAAAACTGGCATGTGTTTTATTTGAAAATATGATTGTAATTTTCAAGATTTCACACCTATTTTAACTTCTAAATAAACTCTGATCATTTTGGAGGTATGCCTATTTCAACCCTAAGATGCCATGCTAAACAAGGAGATGGTTTAAAACCTGGAGGAGAAAAGATAAAGGCAGACAGAACTAGTTGGTAGGATCCACTAACAATAGCTACCAAGTCAGAGGCAGTGCTAATGTTTCAGGTCTTAAAGTTCAAAAAAGGATGGAGGCAAAGTAAGGATGGATGATGGAACACATTTCCACCCTAAATTCATAAGGTAGAGATTTAAATTTGCATAAATGTAAATCACAGTCTTAAAAAATTCTGTGATATTTTAATGTTATTTTAAATCTACTTTCTTATATTTTCAATTCAGTCTTGAAAATGATGCCATAAAGACAAAAAATAATGTATTCAAAGATCTAAAATTGCCTTAAGAATATCTTCCAGTCTAACCCAATGCTTCCGGTCACCATGTTTTCCACTCTGCAAGTCAATGGCTCCTGGTTTCAAATGTCCCTAACCAGATACACCAGCAAAAGCTAAATTCTCTTTCTTTCTTTCTCCCTTTCTTTCTTTCTTTCTTTCTTTCTTTCTTTCTTTCTTTCTTTCTTTCTTTCTTTCTTCTTTCTTTCTTTCTTTAAGATTTTATTTATGTATTTGTGAGATAGAGTGAGCGAAATAGCACAGGAGCAGGGACAGAGGGAGAGGGAGAAGCAAGCTCCTCGCTGAGCAGGGAGCCCAATGATCTGGGGGTCAATCCCAGGACCCTGGGATTATGACCAGAGCTTAAGGCAGACACTCAACCGACAGCCACCCAGGCACCCCAAAATCTAAACTCTTTCTAACTGACATTAACTACATCTGTCCATGTACTGACTAAACATGATGTGGGATTTAGCTCATCAACATATTTGAGAAAGCACGATTATTGCCCTTTTTGCTCAAAATGCAAAGACATTATTGCCATGATTTGGTATATAAGTTTGGTCCTTGAGAGTTCCCATAGTAACTTATTGCCCAACTTTGGGGTAGTGTTACCTGGGAGTGTTTTCTCTTATAATAAGAGACTATTGTTGAGGAACTCTTATTGCCTTAGTGTCTAATTCTATCCAGCACTCCATGTCCTATGTAGCCTTTCCTGATAAATCCTACCTTTAATCCTTTTATAATTGCTACTTCTTTATTTTAAAAGGGTCCACTATTTTTTTTTTTCACGTTGAAAGGTCAGAACTTTGCTAATTCATTTAGGAAATGCACAGTCCTTTACACAATCTTTGCAAAGAGAACAGCCTTTTAAAAAGAAATACTTGCCCTTCTTTAAATTCCTTCAAATAGCTTATGCTACATATTTACATTTTCCTTCCTGGTTTCCTCTGGAAGAGAAATATGGTCGTGCAATTGCATAGCTTGCAAATTCAACATTAGATTTCTCTGTGGAAGCCTGCAGATGCACAGAAATTAAATACAGTAGAATTATGTAGGAAATGAATGATCTGTAAATTCATTTGAAATGCCCGTAGGTACCCCCTTCCAAACTGGGGTGGTTTTAGTGATATGCTGCATTGATTTCCTTGTATGTCACATTACATTGGGTTTGTATGTCTCATTATGCGACATTATCACTTTATGGTCTTGGGGCTTTCGTGGTGACACTGTGAACATAATGTAATGTGATGTGCCACGGCTGTGAAATGCCATTAAACTATGAAACTCTAGAGAGTCAGTGAATTATGCCATTTCACTACTGCGCTTTCAGAAGGCGGAGAGAACTACACCAGGCATTACCTTGTAGGATTACCCAAATTTGTTTATCTACCTCATTTGAGTCATGTAAAGTCATATGTTGGTAGAATTGGTAATACTACTAAAGCCACGACAATTTGACTTTGACACTAGGAAACCCACACATCCTTAAAGCGGGCTGTTATTACACCCTTGCATTTCTGTCATTATGGAGCAATCATGAAAGTATTTTGTGTCATGTGACCCAATGTTTCCCTCATTTTGTGCCAAGATGGGAGAGAGTAAGCATTGTACTTTCCCAGGGAAGGACTGACCAGAATGTTAAAGGATAATTCAGTGGTTTCGGCCCTTATCTATACTAGGTTTTGCTTTTTAGTCTCTTGCCTTATCCTGGATCTTCTAGTCCACAGAGATCTTCAAAGTCATATTACCCTGGGTTTTCTTCCCTTTGAGGTTGGTTGCCCTGCAGTAATTTGTCACCAGAAGAACTTTCAGGTCACCGTAGCATTGACTTGGAAGAAGACATGCAATCTGCTCTGTTCCTCTATGACCTTAGCATCTTAAATTAGAAGAATGTATTCCTTTAAAACCATATTTTTATAGAAAGCCTTCAAAGTGCAGTGTATGGTGAAAGGTCTCTGGTGGTAACTATTTGTATCAAAGTAAATGATGGCTATGGTTTAGGTTAGAGTTTGGGTGACGTAAAACCAACAATAACAGTAACGTCTGAAGAATTCCATTCTGGTTTTTTGTTTGTTTGTTTGTTTGTTTGTTTTGTTTTATTTCATTTAAGAGAGAAAGCTAGAGCCCATGAATGGGGTGTGGGGAGGGGGAGGTTTAGAGGGAGAGGGAGAGAAAGAGATGCCTAAGCAGGCTCCATACCCAGCACAGAGCCTGATACGGGGCTTGATCTGACTACCCTGAGATCATCACCTGAGCTGAGATCAGGAGTCAAACACTTAACCAACTGAGCTACCCAGTGGCCCTGAAGAATTCCATTCTGCTTGTAACACCTGACATTTTTGTAAACATTATCTAAGTTAATTCCTACATTACATATATATACACACACATGTATATGTATGTATATGTGTATGTATATATGATATGTATATGTATATATGTATGTGTGTGTGTGTATATATATATTTGTGTGTGTATATACATATAGTGTGTGTGTATAACTATAACTCATCCAGATCTACTTATTCCTCTATGGTTCTTTTCATTCTTGTTCCAGGACCAAATCCTTATGCTTACTATTTATCCTGTCAAAAATTATTAGGGAGGCTTTCTTTTTTGTCTAATTATTTATTTGGATATGTGTTTTAATTACAACAGCAAAAACATGTCACCATGTCATCAAACATAGCCCAGGCATTTGTATGAAACAAACCAGTTCATGTAAATATTGCCCCAAATTATATTATTATGTGCTGAATCAAGAACTTAGGGCCTAAAAGCTCTCAGACAAGTGACATCCCAGGTCCTCATTTAGAACTCCACTTTGGACTTAGATGTGATGAACGGAAGCCTGTGACAGATGTGGGGAGGTTCAGAGAGAAATAATGCCCCTCTCTTCATCAGACAAATGGCATCTTCCATTTTGCTCTCAGAGCTGCCTTCCCCATGCTGTTCACACTGAGGACCTGCAGAAATGTAATGGTGCTTCATGTTTTTTTTTTTTTCTCCTGCCATCAGGTTAAATGACTTTCTTTTCTACTTGTATATAATTCCATAAATAATAAATTCCTTAAATTAATTAAAATACCCTTCCCATGCCACTGATGAAAAATGTAAGTATAATGTAGCAAGTACTCCTTTAAACCTTGACCTTGACTTCAACGTTATTCAGTTGCAATAAAGTTTTTCCCAAGCCCATTTAATTTGATATTATGTTTTGATAATGAATAGATGTATTCTAATTTTTCATTTTGACTTTCATGTGCTCATAATACTTATAATGACATTAATAACTTAGGTATTCATATATTGCATCAGATTACTGGCATGATAATATGTTGTAGTATTGCCAATTAAAAGAGTTTCTGCTTTGTACTTTGGCTTTACTGACTCTCATTTATATCCATAGGATATAGAATTCTTGCTAAAAACATATATTTTGGAGATCCAGTTGCAAATTTCTAGTAAAATAATTATAAAATATTTTCATAGCTGTGATTAATTTGGTCTCCTATAAACCAGTGTGTGTGTGAGTGAGTGTGTGTGTGTGTGTGTGTGTGTGTACTAAGAGCATAAAACTATCATGGCTAATTGTTGGGGATCCATGAACCATGAAGCTCCTTTATGTTCTAGTTTTATTTATAATTCTTTATACCTTACTTATTCAAGTTTTTACTTCTACTTTAGGGACACTAAAGGGCCGCTCCCCCTGTATTAGCTTTTCATTGCTGCATACCAAATTACCACACATTTAGTAGATCAACACAACATATATTTCTTATTTCACCATTTCCTAGGGTCAGGAGTCCAGAAACAGCTTAGCCAAGTCCTCTGCTCAGGGCCTACCCAAGCTGAAATCAAGGTGTTGGCCTGGCTATGTTCTTATTTGGGGACTTGACTGGGAAAGAATTCATTTCTATTCTCCTTTGGCTGTATGATTGAAGGTCTCAGCTTCTTCCTGGTTGTTGGCTAGAGGTCACCCTCAGCTCCTGGAAGCTGCCTGTAGACTCTTGTCAGGTAGTCTTCTTACAGGCAACTCACAAGATGGCTGTTTGCTCCTTCAAGGCCAGCAAGAGAATCTGTTTCCCCAAACTCCTGAGATGGAGCCTTATATAATGTAACATAAAGATGGAAGTGACACATGATCTTTACCATATTCTGTTGGTGGACTCAAGTCCCAAATTCCACTCCAATGCATGGGGAAGTGACTGTAGAAAGTATGACTCACTGGGGTTCACTTAAGGGTTTGTACATGTCACACATTCCCCCAATCGCATCAAAGAATTTCAACAATTTAAAATACACCATGTACCTATTTAATCACTATTTTTCTGGGTTCATATGGGAGACAGGTTTACTTTAGGTCAGTTTCCCTTGCTGCTACATGGAGGACACTTTCTCAAAGGAGTCAAGTCAGCTAGAAAATGTGAGGCTTGAAAACAATAATGCATTTTTTTTTTTCTATTTCTTATTGGTAACATCCACTAGGACATTATCAGTATGTTTTATACTTTTCCAATTTTAGGTGGCCAGGATTAGAGTGGCTTATATTATCTCATATAAAATAGTGGTGATGAGAATAATAATATCAATTGCTATTATTTGCTCTATGTTGTCTTTCTGAATATTGTCGTTTTCTCTTTATAGCATTGCTAAAATCTCAGTGTCTTCTTTTAGTGGATTAGAGATTTTTGTGGATGTACCCAGAGTAAAAATCTCCTATTTACAGAAAATGAATTTTTTAGCTGAGGTCTGGCTAAAACCAAAGTACTCATCCTCATTCATGGTGTTTTGACGTGATATGATACTCTATGAGTGATCCAAGAAGAAAATTATCTTCCTTTTGTATTTAAAGAAACTTTTCTGGACATATCCAAAATCTACTATCCTTTTTCTTTTTGGATTTGGGATTGCATTGAATACGTACAGTTCTGGAATTCTGGAACTATCCATAGCAGAGTTGCTCAGTTTTGCACTTCTGACATTTTGTGTTGGATAATGCTTCATTTTGAGGGCTATTCTGTGTATTGTGAGATATTTAGCAGCCTTCCTGCCCTCTACTCAATGTGACAAACAAAAATGTCTCCAGCCATTGCCCAACCTTCTAAGGATTGGGAAGTGGGGAGAGTCAAAACTGCCCTTGGTTAAGAACCAATGTTCTGTAGTGAATTCTACTTTCTTTAGAGCTTCTGCTTTTATCTCAGAGATCTTCTCCCTAGGAATATCTTTTAAGATTGTATTTCTCTAAATATGACATTATATCTGCCATTTTTCCTTTCCTATTTGCAACTTTTCAAGGTCATTTTCAGTATTACCTATAGTAACATCACTTAACTAACCAATCACATATTTTATTAGTCAGATATTGAAATGGTGGTTAGAAATTTCCAGAATTTCAGATCTGAAAGAGCATCCATGTGAGGACAAAGCTTGAGCCTTCAAAAGGAACCTCCTTTGACACACTAGCAATGCAGTCTAATTTCCTGTCATCTTAACAACTTTACCAGACTTGTTCAAGAACTGATTTTTAACTCTTCTCATGCTAGATGTCACAGCTCCAGCTACTGAAGTGTTGTATCTGACCTGGTCTCAAAAACTATTTTTGTTTTATTGACTGAATTAAGTTCTCCCTGATGCTTGTTTAATAACCTCATTTTTTCTCCTTAATAATGTCTTTTCCTTCTGTTGACGTTTATATTGAACTTGGTTTGCTCCATGACTGATGGAGGAGATTGGTATCATCTAGACTAATGTGAGAGAGTCGCTCTTCCTAAGAAGCAGCACATAAATACGTATGTTCATCATTAACTTGGACCTTAACCATTTTATAACCTATATAACTTAGAAAATAAATTCCATACTTGTGAGTGGATGTCTTTATGCAGTTTAAACTTTGAAAATCAAATTTAGAATGAAAAATCTAGAGAACAAAATAAAATAAACATTACTAAGGGGAGCAGTGCAATTCACAAGCTTGGAATTTTCTCAGTGGTATCTTTTCAAAGCATGTATCAAAATGATAAATGAGGTTTTGCTGGGTCTCTTTTTTTTTTTTTTAATTCAGAGATATGAGCATTTAGTTTACTTTATTTAGGACATTTCTTCAACCAAAACATTATCGTTCCTTTATTTCCTAATTCTATGATAATTTTTGTCTTGTTTTGGTTTTGATTTTTTTTTCTTCTTTTGATTTTTTTAAATTGAAGTACATGTTCTTTTACTTTCCTACTTTGGTAAGGCTTATTTACATCTTTGGTGTGTTAGTTAAGCAAACTATCTGCTTAGAAAAATAAAGTTAGATCTTTTACCTTTTTTACCTAGCTGGAAAAATAAAAACCTGTATTAATTCTGAAAAGGTTGGATAGAAATTTGCCTTTAGGACTATTTAAATGATTGAGTAGGTAGGAGTCTCAAAAGTTGATACTATCTGTGAATATAGGATGACACTTGGCTGAGAAGGGCTCCTGTTTATTTTTATGGAGTTGAGAAATTAACATTATAAATCAAATCACAATTAAAATAATTTTTAATATTATCAAAGTAGTTCTAATTCAGAAAGACCTTTCCATTTGTATCCATTGCTTTTCTGCATGTAGGTGTAGATTTTATGCACGTGTACATAGGAAGTGGAAAATTGAGGGGCACAAGGGTGGCTCAGTGGGTTAAGTCCCTGACTCATGGTTTTGACTCAGGTCGTGATCTTAGGGTGGGGAGATGGAGCCCGCATGGGGCTCAGCGCTCAGCATGGAGTCTGCTTCAGATTCTCTCTTTCCCTCTCCATCTGTCCCTTCTGCTCATGCTCTCTCTCTCTCAAATAAATTAATTAATTAAAAAAAAAGTAGAAGAGTATCATGTGCTGTGGTTCTCACTATTATCTGTGTGTGCCAATTAGAATTAAAGCCTGTATTCTAACCAGTCTTATTATTTTCCTTCCAAACATGTGTAAACCTTGCACTTACACTTGTCATTGTATTTGAGAGACTAGTACATTGCACACTGAACTTTTAACTATCTTCCCAAAAATGATTCTTACATGTTCACTCACATTTCTCTGGTCAGAGACATTTACTGATGATTTCTTTCTTGTAGGGTACAGAGAACGTGGTTATTTCATTGCTCTGATGAAAAGTTCAAAGCATTTGTGGGCAGCATCAGTGCATTGCTGACTGTCACCATTTACCCATTTGATCAAAAAATATTAAGTTCACTGTCCCTCCTCTATGTACAGCACACTAACCTCTTTCTCAGGAGAGATCACTGAAAGGTCCTATGCAGTCACTGGGTCCAGATCAAAGCCAAGACTTTCAAGTGACCCCCAGTTCACAGGAATGTCTTCTGGGACATGAAACTTTAGAACGCAGGGGACACGGAAGCTCTCCTCTCCTTCTCAATCCCAATATATAGTAGTGGACAGATGTAGGATGGCCACAACGGATACTCTCATCCCCAAAGGGGAGCAACAGGTAAGAAATAACAACCGTTTGCTCATGGCAAACCCACTCAGTGAAGCCCGGGTCTGATTGCTTTACCTGGAGGATGGGGAAGCTTCTTGAGCTCTGGCTGCTCTTTGAAAGTGCTTCCCCATCCATGACTTCTCAAGGCTCCTCTTGTTCCATTACTCTGCTTGGCCACATCAGAGGTTGGATTAAATGACCTCTCTGGGGATGAAAGTCTTTCTCAGTATGCTTCTGGCTTGTGGACTACTGGGGACCAAGGTTCGTTTTATGTCTCTAACGGTCACAGTCTCTTTTAGTCCAGACTGGTTGTGCCTTTGACAGTAGTACTCTCAGAACGAAGTTAGCTCCTTGCTGATTTGATTCCAGCACAGCTGCCCATGACAGTGTGAACACCCGCTGTAGCTTCTTTCCAGACAGAATTTCTGCATCTGTGCTGTGTCCTGTCTCACCACACGCCTCACTCGTTGTCTTCCTACTTAATTGTGGGTAACTGAGCCTATCAGGCTTTGAAAGAGTAAGCGCCACACTCAGCCTCTTTTCTCTGGCACATCTGCTCCAATTAAAATGAGTTGCTGGGTGCTTCTCTCTTCATTTCACCTTTACTCCAAATCCCTTTGTGCATTTATTCCTTGCAGCTTGTGCTCTGGCTCTGGAGATCATTTCAGTGGTTGCAAACTGGCAATGAAACGATGAATTAGTCAGGGTTCCTGTTTGCCAGGAACCAAAGTTGAATCTGGCTGATTAAGCAGAAATGGTGTTTAGCAAAAGAATACCGGGAGGCTCACAATTTGTTTGGATTGTGAGAACCCAGCTTCAGGCCAGGTTTCCAGGAATAACACCCAAATCCGTCCGGCAAAGTTGAACTGGAGCAGCATCAGTGGTGCTGCTGCCACCCCAAGGGGGGGATGTGGAAGATGCTAGGACTGCTGCCACCTGCCTGAAGGTGGGATTGTGCCATGAGGTTTTCACTGATGCTGCCTCATCATTGGTTGCCCCAGCCACTCCTACCCTCGAAATCAAAATGAATTTTGAATGGCCCTACATTCACAATCTACAGACTTGAGCTGTAGTTCAGCTCCCTTTTGAGTTGAAGTTCCAGAGACATTTTCTGGATTGCACAGAAGCCAACTCATAAACAGGGAAATTATTCAAACATAACGAAAATGGTCAAGGATTACTACATAGGGAAAATAAATGATACCCACAATCTCCTCTTGTTTTCAGCTGTCACACTGAAGAGTTTGGTGGATCTCCTTCTACCACTGAAAAGTTTTCCAAAACCCAGCATGCAGCTTCTGGAATTTCACGAGAAGCTACTATGTCTGAAATTTTCAAATTAGTGTTATTCCTAATGGGCATCCATACCTAAGTGCAGCAGCACATTACTAACAATGACATTCGGATGCAGAAAACTTTTCATATGCATTTCCTCATTTCATCTTCACTACCACTCTGATGTTAGTATTACTACCGCTCTCACTAAACAGAAAATAAATGTAGAGAGGCTTTGTGACTTAGCTCAGAATTCATTTCTTCTACATAACAGAGCTGAGAATTGAGTGCAAACTTTGGATTCTAAAACTTGCATTCAACATATCGAAATGCAATTATGCATTGATAGCAGAAAAAGAGTGGGCTCAGAGGAAATGAGATAGAGGGAGGAAAAGCTTTAGTATGTGCTCTGGTGAATGAGAGGGAGTGTCAAAGTGAAGTAAAAGGATGTCGGATTTGGGTATTCTGTGCCAGGATGGGATACTGAGAAATCCAATTTATCTACATCACAGTATAAGCCCAAAGAGGGGAAAACAGGGATGTGAGAAGAGAAATTAACACAATATACCTTATAACTAGCTGAAGACTTCTGGCTACTGTGTTCAGAATTTCAGGTGTTCCTGGAGTTTGATGCCACATATTTTCTTTCCTTAAAGATACACTGGCTGTTTTCTTCAAATACAGTTTGTCTTCCCCTACAATGTTAATGAGTTGTCTAAATGATGGAGTTTTGGAATATAGGTTTAGTTTCAGAGCCAATGACTAAGAATTCTTGAGACATCTTTGGCGCAAAATGGCAGTTTAATAAAGCACGGGGACAGAGCCCATGGGCAGAAAGAGCTGCTGCCCCAGGACTGTGAGGGGCGGCTGCTTATATATACTATGGGTTTGGGGGGAGGCAAGGGAAAGGGAGGTTTCAAAAGAACTTTCATATGTTAAAGAAGACTCACAGGATACCTGAGGCCTTACCATTGTTGAGTTAAGGTTGCTTTTCCCTCTAAGGAGGCATTAACATTAAGATAGTTGGGAGTTTCCTGGAGGATCATTAGACTCTGCCCCCTTCAGCTTGAAGTTATCTGTTAGTGGGCTGCAGGCTGCTTATAAGGACATTTGATTTTATCTACATTTCCTTCTGGAAGCTAGGTTATTGGTAGAAATGCTTTGTTCTCAAAGATTGCTAAGACATTTGTACATGAAGGAGACTCCTGTCTTACAGGATTGTGATCCCTATAAGTTAACTATTTGTTTTTCCTTTCCTTAGCCTTAGGGCAGCCAGGAATGCCTGAGGAATGTCACACAAATCCCATCTGGGGGCTATTTGTGGGGTGTCAGCTTCTGCTTTGCCCTCAGCTTGCCTTCTGTTCCCTCATCATAATATTAGTGTTGTCTAAGCATAGCATTTGTTGTCAGCTTTAAGATGCATTCATGCTATTACACAGTTGAAAACATGTTTTTTTTTTATAATTTTATTTTTTATAAACATATATATATATATATTTTTTCCCCCAGGGGTACAGGTCTGTGAATCTCCACGTTTACAAACTTCACAGCACTCACCATAGCACATACCCTACCCAATGTCCATAACCCCCCCCCCAACCCCCCTCTGCCCAGCAACCCTCAGTTTGTTTTGTGAGATTAAGAGTCACTTATGGTTTGTCTCCCTCCCAATCCCAACTTGTTTCATTTACTCTTCTCCTACCACATTAACCCCCCATGTTGCATCTCCTCTCCCTCATATCAGGGAGATCATATGATAGTTGTCTTTCTCCGATTGACTTATTTCGCTAAGCATGATACCTTCTAGTTCCATCCATGTTGTCGCGAATGGCAAGATTTCATTTCTTTTGATGGCTGCGTAGTATTCCATTGTATATATATACCACATCTTCTTTATCCATTCGTCTGTTGATGGACATCTAGGTTCTTTCCATAGTTTGGCTATTGTAGACATTGCTGCTATAAACATTCGGGTGCACGTGCCCCTTCGGATCACTACGTTTGTATCTTTAGGGTAAATACCCAGCAGTGCAATTGCTGGGTCATAGGGTAGTTCTATTTTCAACATTTTGAGGAACCTCCATGCTGTATTCCAGAGTGGTTGCACCAGCTTGCATTCCCACCAACAGTGTAGGAGGGTTCCCCTCTCTCCGCATCCTCGCCAGCATCTGTCATTTCCTGACTTGTTAATTTTAACCATTCTGACTGGTGTGAGGTGATATCTCATTGTGGTTTTGATTTGTATTTCCCTGATGCTGAGTGATATGGAACACTTTTTCATGTGTCTGTTGGCCATCTGGATGTCTTCTTTGCAGAAATGTCTGTTCATGTCTTCTGCCCATTTCTTGATGGGATTATTTGTTCTTTGGGTGTTGAGTTTGCTAAGTTCTTTATAGATTTTGGACACTAGCCCTTTATCTGATATGTCATTTGCAAATATCTTCTCCCATTCTGTCAGTTGTCTTTTGGTTTTGTTAACTGTTTCCTTTGCTG
>NW_022631067.1:7791841-7992118 GCF_010015895.1 Lontra canadensis | reverse complement strand
CAGCAAAGGAAACAGTTAACAAAACCAAAAGACAACTGACAGAATGGGAGAAGATATTTGCAAATGACATATCAGATAAAGGGCTAGTGTCCAAAATCTATAAAGAACTTAGCAAACTCAACACCCAAAGAACAAATAATCCCATCAAGAAATGGGCAGAAGACATGAACAGACATTTCTGCAAAGAAGACATCCAGATGGCCAACAGACACATGAAAAAGTGTTCCATATCACTCAGCATCAGGGAAATACAAATCAAAACCACAATGAGATATCACCTCACACCAGTCAGAATGGTTAAAATTAACAAGTCAGGAAATGACAGATGCTGGCGAGGATGCGGAGAGAGGGGAACCCTCCTACACTGTTGGTGGGAATGCAAGCTGGTGCAACCACTCTGGAATACAGCATGGAGGTTCCTCAAAATGTTGAAAATAGAACTACCCTATGACCCAGCAATTGCACTGCTGGGTATTTACCCTAAAGATAGAAACGTAGTGATCCGAAGGGGCACGCGCACCCGAATGTTTATAGCAGCAATGTCTACAATAGCCAAACTATGGAAAGAACCTAGATGTCCATCAACAGACAAATGGATAAAGAAGATGTGGTATATATACACAATGGAATACTATGCAGCCATCAAAAGAAATGAAATCTTCCCATTTGCGATGACGTGGATGGAACTAGAGGGTATCATGCTTAGCAAAATAAGTCAGAGAAAGACAACTTTCATATGATCTCCCTGATATGAGGGAGAGGAGATGCAACATGGGGGGTTAAGGGGGTAGGAGAAGAGTAAATGAAACAAAATGGGATTGGGAGGGAGGCAAACCATAAGTGACTCTTAATCTCACAAAACAAACTGAGGGTTGATGGGGGGAAGGGGGTTGGGAGGGGGGGTGGGGTTATGGACATTGGGGTGGGTATGTGCTATGGTGAGTGCTGTGAAGTGTGTAAACCTGGCGATTCACAGACCTGTACCCCTGAGGATAAAAATACATTATATGTTTATAAAAAATAAAATAAAAAATATATATATATACTAAAGGAAAAACTCAATAAATAAATAAATAAATAAATAAATAAATAAATTCTCCAAAGTCTCTTTTCCAAAGAACAATTATTAATCTCAACTTTCAAAAGTTTCATCCTCAATTCCTAAGAGAAATTCCTCCTTGACCTCTGCTTAAGTAAGAAGGCAGATGCTATCCAGAGAAAGCTGCTTGAGTTTCCTTTCACTATCTTGGAAGGCCTGTGCACCCCCCAACTGTTCATTCTGTTCTTTCTCATCTGTTCTGTTCCTCTCCAAGACTACTTTGTATGTAAGGATCCCTGTTGGATCTAGCCACCGACCTCCTTCTACATGTAATTCCCTCCATTTGGTCCTCAGTCTTGGTCTGTGCCTTTCCCTCTCTGTCCACAAACATGTTCCAAGGCTGTCTATCAGATTCACATTTTTCAGATGACCTTCACTTCTAGAATGCTCTTTCCCTGTCATACTCAATCTTACAATAAGGACAACACACACTTGCTGTTCTATATTCTCTTACCTTTTGAACTCATTTGATAACCTTCTAACATTTGACATTTCTCTCCATTGACCCCAAGAAACTGTTTTATTGGTTAATAATGACCCTACACATACCACGTGAAAAAATTTCTCTCAGTTTTGATTCAGTTACTCCCTCAGTTTATCAGTTTTGATTACTCAATCATGAGTGAAATTCCCTTTTCATGCTATATCATGAATTTATCCTTGTGTCTTTCTGAACGTGGCTTCTCTGTACCAATGTTCACTCTTCTCACTCTTCTTCAACCCTACATGGTGTCACATCATAAGTTTCTTCCCCATACTTTGTCCTGTATCTGTGTTCTCACTTTTTCTCTCCAGAAAGCTTTATCTTTACTTATGCTTCGGTGGTTCTGGTGCACATTAGAAAGCAGAACCGTATTTCAATTTGCCTTAACCAGTATTTAACTCATTACATTCCACCACCAAACTGATTTCTTCTAATGACTCTTTATCTCTGGTTACTCTTTCCATGAACTAAGCTGAGGACATCGTGGTGCCAATTCTTTCTTCTCAGTCTTCCTCATGCAAACGTACACCTACTTGATTACTCCATTGTTAATGTCCTCACAGCTCCTTGGGCATTGATCTTCTGCTCTTTATTCTTGCTGCCTCTATTGTCAGTGCCCTCATTTTTTTTTTTAACTTAATTTTCCACCCATTTTCATCACTCGATCCTAGTTCTTAGAGCAATCTAGACCAATTTTGGATATATTTCAATACCTTCAGCCTCACTATCTGACAAAGTTCGAACAGAAATCATGAAGCCCATGATTTATGGCAGATACTGGAGCTGGAAATAAACCTATTTTTCTGGGGTCCATTTACAGTAATATATTTTCATTTTTCTAGCTCAAAGAAAATCTCAAGGACACAAGCCTACAAATTCAGCACTCTCTTGGCCCCCTGAATCTGGCTTAATCTCTTGGATTTGGTTTCAGACGGGCCAACATCTCTTTACTATCTTTTCATCTTTTCAGATTGCCAAGCATTCCCTTACTATTTTGGGGATCCCACACTAAACCCCAGCTCACATCTGGGATACTTCCTTATTTAATATCCATAAGTATATAATCTACTTCTTACCTATGTTCATCCTCAGGCAAAAGACCTGCTATCGTTGGACAGTATCTTTGAAAGGACTACCATTCAGTATGTTTCTGATTTTAGTCTATGGCATGGGTTTCCCAGTGCTATCTGACCTTCAGATTAATCATACCACTCAGTACTATGCTGCTTCCCTTCATGCCTAAGATGGCTACATTTTTAGATGCAATTCTAACCACTCTCCTCCAGAGACCAGCTATTATATAGCTGGTTTATTTCCTTTTGTTCACACTTTACCATAGTAATATAATCCAGGACTAGACAGTCTCCTCTCCGCTTGTCCTAACAGCTGATCCTACAATCCAAACAGAAATACCTATCATCTTGATTCAAGTCTCCAGTACCACTTTGATCTCTCTACAAAGCAATAGTTATTTATTTATCTTTATTATTTATTGTTATTCTTCTAATTGTCTTTGCATATCACCATTAAATTGGTTTTCCAAAGACTGGGGAGTGTTCATTCATATTAATTATCATTTCCTTTATTGGTTTAACAATTTGACATACATTTATTACTTTAAAATCACAAAATTTTCCTGTATTTTCTTTCTCAGAGTACTTTAATTGCTCCCCATTTTCCTGAAAAATAAAGTTCAAAACATGTATGTTTTAAAATACTTCAACTATGTTACCATCTTTATGTACAATCCATGTTTTAGATAATCTATATTTCTCATCTTTCATAGTAATTCTATACATCAATTTACAGCATTTCTTCCACTAGAGTTGCCTTCCTCCCTTATATGTATAAAAACCATATTCTGCATTTTCCAGTTCAAATCTAATTCCAAGAGGAAACCTTACCAATGTTTGACTATGGAAATAAGGAAAACCAGTCACTTTCTAGAGATTTTATTTCCCTGCTTTCTAACCTTATGGTCTTAATAACTCAGAAAATAGTGTAATAATTTATATGAAGTGATTATTATGGCAATAAAAATATCATATTGATATTGGTTAAGCATTAACAATTTTTTATGATTAATTAAGAACATACATTTTGATAAAGTATATCCACCCTTCTGGTCCTCTTTTTTCCAATATGTTAAAATGGACATATCCAGCATAAAGTTAATAAACACACATAAATATAGTCACCACAAAAAAGTCAATGATCTATATAGCTAATTACCTTGATGCTCTCAATAGTACAAAGAAAAGAAATTCAGAAATTATTTCATGCTTTTAATGATAAAGAATAAAAGATAATGATCCTATTTTAAATTATAGTTAAAGTCACCTCTAAGACATAAGGCAAAACTTTGAATCATACACCAGTTATATACTTGCCTATATGTTCCAAATGAGCTTTCTGAAAATATACATCAGCACTATATAAAAGCAAAGTGCTATAAATGTCATATGGGTGATTGCAAGGTAAAAGGTTAGAATATATATAATATATTAAAAATCACTAATAAAATAAATTTATGGAAATATAAAGAAAAATAAAAAAATTCATTAGTGGAAATATAAAGGAAAAATTCTTTTTGTTCAACAAATATAAGTGGAACATAAAGATAGAATACTTAAAAAGACAGAGACAATTCTTGCTTTTGTAATATTTGCTATTTTAGGAGAAATCAAATAATAAGCTATTAAGTAAACATGAAATTTCCCAGATAGTGATAATTCATCAAAAGAACATCAATAGAAAATACCCTAGTGAGAGAGTGGACAGGCAAAGAGGGACTCTAATTGTCACAGTCTTTCCAACAGGACATTGGAACAGAGAGTGAAATGCCAAGAGTCAATTATGAGAAGATTTCAGGCTATACCTAGTGGAAAAGCCTTCAGGTGGAAATGAGAGTTGGTTTCTGAAGGAAATAGAAACTAATGCATTTTAATAAAAATGAAGGAGGAGAGAACGGCATGAAATTAAATTGGATAGGGATGAATTCATGTAGAGTCTTGTAGGCTGTGTTTGAGTGTTTTGTCTTTGCTCTAATATTTTATTAAGTTATTGTCTTCTTTAAACTAAGAATAATATTTGACTAGCCTTTGACCACCAAAGCCTATTTCCATATAAATAAAATAAATATATCCTGAAAAACAAAGACATCTTACTCTTTACTCATTATATTTTATGGAAAATATATTATATATATATATATATATACATATATATATGTATATATATATATGTATATATAAAAATATATACATATATATATAAATACATGATTTTATTGGATTCTTTGCATTTTATTAAGCCAAACACTGTCTAAAATTTTAATTATACCTACATCTTACAATATTTATGTTATAAAACAGGTGTGGATATTTTTATAGATGGCTAATGTTATTGAACAAACCATTGTGTTTGCTAAATTGACTGTGTCATACTCATAACTACTTAGGTAAATCATGTTTGGGTACCAAATGGAATGTGTCAGATTGTGATGCAGAGATTTCCATTTTCCTCCAAGATGTGACCCCTGGTACCATTAGTGGAATGAAATAATAGGATTGCATCTGCCTATGCCAGTCAGTGTGAATACAACTTAATTTGTTGATCTGGACTTTTTCTCCTCAGTTGCTGAACCTTTACAAACATCAATACTATGGACTTAGATTTACAGTGTATACAAATTCTGGTGCACTACTGCTTTTCCTAATATGAGAGAATAAAATAAAACAACCACCTTTTATATGTTTCCCTTTCCTTACCACCTCTCTTTAAGCTATTATGCACTGGCCCAGGGTTTATCTCCCTTGAGGATTTCCCTGGCACAGCAAACAAGAGACAGAATATGTTATTTGTACCAAACATGTTGATCACAACAGAAAGACATCTTTTTGTATTATAAAATAATATATACTTGCAGAAGTAACAGTTTAAGTGTTGTTATAATATATCACTCTGAAATGTTAGGACTTTTCTAAACTGAACTAAGACACAGATAAATTATATTGTTCAATTTTGATACTGAAGTAAACTAAATCAAATAACTTCCTGACATATCTGTGTAGTCACATTTGACACCATGATTTATTAATTCTCTCAGACTAAACCTAACATATTTGATAAGTTACCTAGGATTAGGGACTTCAGACCACCAATGGTCTGATATATTTCTTCTTTTTACGTTTTATTTAAAAATAATTTTTACAATGTTAAACAACTGTATTGTGCAAATTTTCCTGTGGATATTCTAAATCACAAGTTACAGAGGCACTGAATAATTGCTTGTGTAGTCATTGTGCTTCATGGTTTAAAGATGTTCATATTGGTCAGAAGAAGGTAGGTTGTGAAAAGAAAAGAGAACAGCTCAGACCTAAGACATTCCAGTGGCCTAAAACAGTAAAGGGCCATTACTCCCTCCCGCTGGACAACTGTAATATGTTGGGCGGCATGTTCTGCCCTGCATCATCCTCACTCAGGTACCCAGGCCAGGGGAGGCTCTATCTCTACTCTGTGATTCTATGGTCACCCTGAATAGAGAAAGGGATCATGGAGTTTGCACCCTGGCTTGAGAGGTCCCATCCAGAAATGATGCATGTTATTTCTGCTGTCATTTTTTGGCTTAAGCAAGTCATATGGCCACACCTAACTTCAAAGAAATGGGGACTTGCAACATTACCCTCTGAACAGAGGAAAAACCAGAAGTATTTGATGAATAATGCTGATGACCACCCCAATTTCTGCTTTCTCCTTGTTGAATCTCAGGAAGAGATACAAAATCCTATTGTCCAAAAACTTATTCATAATTTACCTTCAACCTACGTTTCCAGCCTCATCTCCATTGTGGCCCCCATACCCTGTGTGCATTCTTGTCAAAATTCCATTTTTCTCTCAACATATCATTCATAGTATTTTGTCTTCATGATTTTTCACATATTTTTTATGTCTAACATTTCCTTCTTTTCCTCTTTTTTCCTGGTGTTCTCAGAATCATTCTTTAAGACTTATTTTACATTTCAGCTCTTCTGAGAATACTTGACTTCCCCACATCAACGAAATTGCCTTATTCTGAGGAGTCAGAGTATGTGTAAAAATATGTAATTATTTCAGGGTTTTCATGTAGATGTTGAGTTCTATGACAACAATTAAGTTATTAATATCATAACATGGTTTTACTTGACATCATCTTTCTATTACCTATGATCAAACTACACAAAGCTTCACTCCTCCAGGATATTTAACTGTAGGTCAGATGTTGACAAAATCCTACTCTCACAGGCCAAATCCATCAAGCTTCCTGTTTAAGATAAAGGTTTATTGGAATGCAGACATATTTGTTGATGCATTATGTATAGCTGCTTTTGGGTTATGATAGAACAATCAAGAAATTGCAATAGGTTATATTTTCCAACAAAGCCTAAAATAACTACTATCTAACTGCAATGGCCTCAGTGTTTGTTCTCTACCTCCAAATTCATACATAAAAATCCTAACACCCAACATGATGATGTTAGGAGGAGGGGCCTTAAGAGGTGATTAGGTTGGAGCCCTCATGAGTGAGATTAGTGCCTTATAAAAGGACCCCAGAGAGCTCTTGTCTTCTTTCCATCACAGGAGGATACAATAAAAGAGCAATCTGCAATCAGAAGAAAATCCTCAGCACAAACTGAGCATACCAGTTCCCTGATCTTAAACTCCCATCCTCCAGATCTGAGAGAAGTAAGTTTTTGCTAATTACAAACCATGTAGTCTGTGGTATTTTATTATAGCAGCCTGACTCAACTCTTAGGGACGTTGCCCCTTTATAGGAAGTTTGCAGATCCCTAATCTAAGTAAAACTGTGACCTTCATAGTTTATGAAAGAGGGAAGAATTTCATAGTTGTTAAACAACATTTTCTATTAGTCAACATGCTATACTCTTTATCTCTGTTGTCTCCTACAACTCTCAAAATAGACATATATTGGTACATCATCTCCTTTTTTTCTACATGAAAACATTATGGCTGAATTAGGGTAAACTCTTCCAGTCATGTGGCTAGACTTGGGATTAAAACTTTTCACTAATAAGATTTCACATCTGTTCACTCTCATTTCATTTCTGGGGTTCCTCCATGGAGGAATCTGGTTATGGTAATTATATAATTGATCCAATTGTACGTATTGAAATGTGTATGAAAAATAAGCAATGTTCTGAATATCATGAGACACAAAGAAGAAGAACCGAATTCTCCAGTAAAAAATTCACCTTCACAACTGAATTCCCCATTTTATTATTGTCATCATTTTCCCTAACATGGACCATCATACCTGAACTTTGGACCTAGACCCATCCATTTCTCTTACTTTCTATAACCAAACATTTTCGTTCACACCATTTTACGTATTGCCTGAGCTATTACAACCACCTCTTCAATTTTCCTGCCTCAAGCCTCTTTAGTTTCCAACTGAAAGATTAACCTTGTCATTCACTCCTCCTGTCTTAAACAACCTTAAATGGTAATCTTATTTTTAAAAACATTAATCTTCTAATGCAAGAATCATTGCAATGATGCCAACCTAATTCATTGGACATACATTTTGTTTTTGTTTTTCTTTTTCTTTTTCTTTCTTTCTTTCTTTTTAACCTAATATGATATCCTATACTCTAAACTAATTAGATGGTAAGCTATTGGTCAAAAACAATGAATGGTCTCCAGGATTATGTTGCTTCTGATGTTCTATTCATTTGGATTTTGCTTCACTTTCATGTTCTGTGTCTACTCTGTCTACTCTTTACCTTGCCTTCAAGCTTGTAATGAAGCTAATATTTTCTTCTAAATGTTTCTCTGAGGCCAGTGGTACTAATGCGAATTTCTGTAAGTCTATTTATATCTCAAATGACAGGGACCACATCTTGCTCATTAATAGAGTGATTTGCATAATTGCCAGTTTCCTTTAAGGATTAGTTTGGTCTAATGTACCAAATAAGGATTTTTAGATCCAATAGGCTAGAGTTCAAATTCCAAATTTTTTACTTAGTTCTCATTTCCACATGAACTTGGACCAGTCTTCTTACAGTGATCAGTTACCTCATTTGTGTAATTAGAGATATAATACTTTTTAAGTGGCTATATATATATACACACACACACACACGTATATACACACACACAGACACACACATATACATGTGTATGTGTATATATATATATATATAACATATCTTTTACATATCTGATACATCTATCATGTATCTATCTCCTTTATCTATCCATCTATCATCTATCTATATATCTATCATGTATCATTTATCTTTCTACCTTAATTTAGAACAAAGCAATGGCTTGATGCATAAAGATAGCTCTGTCTCTGAAATAGCAATAAAGTGAATATGAGTCATAAACTTTAGAAATTAAATGTGCTGCTTCTTGCCCTGAAGCTCACAAATAATGAGACTATTATTAAAAGATGACTATAAAAGAGAACATAGATAAGAGTCCATTATTTCTCAGATGGTTATTTTTTCCTGGTAGCATTTTGTTTGGAAATTGATCTTTATGAGCCCAATCTATGCGAGTAAGTATAAACTTCTCATTGTCTTGAAATGAGATGATGAAGGGATGGAAATATATAGGGATAGAGAACGATCATGAAGCCAGCTCAGTTCAGTTTTTAAGAACAGATTAACCATTTTGGTTATTGGCCAATGTCGTTTTGATGGCCAGCAAGCTCCAAAACAGAATAGGTACACAAATCTTGATCCTTTGCTTTGTTAACAATGTTCAGTTTCCTTAGAGGATTGGGTGACTCAATGGTTTAGCAATTAAAAAGGTATTTCAGCTTTGAGAGTACAAAGAGCAAGAAAGAAATGAGAGTAAATAAATTTATCCCAGAAATTACTAACCAGAGATGAAACTCATAGAAATACTACTTATTTAGTTGACAACCACAAACCAAAAACAAAAGCAAAGCTAAGCATTGATTAGAATATTGTTAGGAAACAAATTGCTGATTAAATCATGAAAGTTACAGTAAAGAAATAGACTAACAAATTCAAATATCTATGTAATGGGTAGGATACTCCAAAAGACAAAAATTTTTAGGGAAAGAACTTGAATTATGTTTAAGTAATAAAAGTTAAATCCTTTACCAAAGGTTCCATTAATAATAGTCATATTAAGTTTGTCTATTTCCATATACAAATTTCAAAAGTTGAACCTGACATTTTTAACTTCTCTTTCACAGTAATACTTGTATGGAATTGCTTTTTAAGATTTGAACATAAAAGCATTGATTTTGTATTTAGTTGTTTTTTTTTTTTTCCTCTCTTGATAGCTTTCCCTTTGTTAGACTTTAAGTCTACAATTTGCAAAAATCAATAAAAACACAGCTTTTCCCAAGAAAGAAAAGTCCTCCAGAGGTTTACCTGAGAGTGTCTCAGGCATGATATCTGTGACCTTGAACTATTTGTGAAGTACCAGTGGTGACTTTTCAGAGTGTCACATCAAAATTGGTTTTCCGTCTCCAAGGAAGGTTCAGCATGTAATGTCAGTAACAGCTGGGGTAAAGGCAACAATTATATGTCAGCTCTGCTTTCTTTTCAAAGAGAGCATTTTCCCAGGCTGACACATTGCTGGGGAGAAAAAGGACACACACAAAAGTTTGTTTTCATTTTCAATTATTTTTGGAGCTATGAAGCCTGTGACGTGCCAATAATAGTAAACAAAAAATTGACATCAGTGACCATAAGATGTGGAAGCTACTGTGGTTAGTACACATTTGGGTTGGCCCCTTGCAATTTTATGAGTTTGGAGAAGAGGAAGGGAAGAAATCCAGAAAGCCATACACATTTAATAAGATTTTTCTAGCTATAAAAATACACACTCCCCCATGCCTTTGAAACTCCCACCATTAAAGGAATATAGAAATAATTGCTCAGCATGAACTCATTGCAAAACAGTTTAAGATTGACTTAAACAAGTATCCTCGCCCTTTATGAAGCCTAAGGCAGCACCATTGTTCACACATTATAGGACCTTATTTGTGCTGTTTGAGAACTAGCCTTAAAAAGAACACTGTAAAAGGAAAATGCTGAAAGTCAGCTACAACTAATTAATGTTTAATCTACACTTTATAAAACGTAAAAAAAGAAAACTGTTTCATTTATTGAAAACAGTTGTGTGGGCTTGCTGGCAGAAGGAACCACTATGTTATGTTATGAAATAATCAGAGGAAAAACCCTCTAATACGCTTTTCATAACACTTAAAGGAGGTATTCTAATATCACAGAAACCTTGGGGGAAGGTTGCAGACAAAAAGCAACATAATTAAATTTCAGTTAAAGGCCTGCCAGAAAGGGATTAAATCAATGGTCCTGTTATTCTTGGTAGACCTTACTTCGGAGGCTCAACCAACAAGGTAAACACCAATCATGAGACACTGTCTTGGTTGAGGTTTTGCTTGATCAGGATTTTCAACTATTTATTTTCAGAACTTAATATAGATTTTTAAATGTAAGAGTGAAATGCCCTTATTTTACTGATGAAAATTCAGTGACTTTTTAGCTGAATGCTAGTAACTTGAATGCACCTTGTCCTATATGGAAAAAAAGAAACTGTTGGAGAGAAGGAGAAAACATTTCAAGTCTAATCACCCTTGTTTGATGACTTAGTTCAGGCTGTCATTTATACGGGGCCAAATCCAGGTTTATTTGTTTGTTGGGGTCTAATATTTTCCATTTGAGCAGTTTGCCCCAAGCACTAATTCCATCTTTTCAAATAATTTAGGGAGGAAGAGGTGGGCTTTCACCAGGAGGAGGTACCCAGCGGGAGACCTGCATAAGTATGGACAAATAAAAATGTTTTGCAAGATCTTATGTTGGCAGATCATTAGGACAGATGGCTACAGACCTTTCCTCTCCTTCCATACATTGGAAAACAAACAAATAACCCACACCAAGAACCTGGAGGGCATTATGTGAAGGGAAATAAACCAGTATAGAAGGAAAATACTGCATGACTCCACTTATATGAGGCATTGAAAATAGCCAATCTCATAGAAGCAGAAAGTGAAATAGTTGTTGCCAGAGGCCAGGGAGTGGGGGCAAGAAGCGGGAAGGGGAGGGCGAAGATCGGGGAGTTGTTCAATGGATATAGTTTCTGTTATGCAAGATGAATAAATTCTGGAGATCTGCCATACAACATTGTGGCTATAGTGAACAATACTGTATTGTTCACTTAAAATTTTGTTAAGAAGATGGATCTCATATTAAGTGTTCTTTCCATGATTAAAAAAAAAAAAAGTGGGAAAAGAAAAGAACCAAGTTCTCCCTGAGAATTCAGGATGCAAGAACCAGTGCCATTGTTTGGATGGGCCTTGAGCAATTGGCCATGAGGCCCTTTAGCAGCTGAGGTACTGGGGTTGTTGGGGGGAGTGGAAGAGGAAGGGTTAATAGGACATAATCATAAAAAGTACTATGTTTATTTGGAGAGAGCATTTGAGGAGAAAACTAGTTGGAAAGTTTTTCTTTGCTTGCCTAAAGCATGGAGCTCTAAAAATTCTGCCATTTCAGCTGCAGACAGGAATTCATGGAAATTTTGAGCCAGACATTTTTCCTGAGGGCATTTACAAAACATCCCCAGCAGTGTACACATTTAAAGACATTCAAGCAAAAGGAAAGAGAAGTAAATGTCGCTACACATTGCAAATACTGCTGATAATGTCTATGTGTGTTCAGAATTTAACTTGGGAGCATTTTAGCCATCCAGCCTGACAATGCTTGCAGTAATGTATTAGCTCTGAGCTGAGAAAAAGTCTGGACATTAAGGAAGGAGATGGAACCAATGAGGGATAGAAAAGCCAATGGGAGGGGCCCATAACCAGATGAAAATAGAAGAAGGTGTGTCTGGATCTGGATTCCTCATCACACTTGGCTAAAGATGGTACCAATATTCCAGGGGTGGGCTTGATATTTAATCTCCAAGCACATAAATTAGCAATCTATATGCAGTGTGCATTATTAGAAATCACATACACACAAATTACACTTAGATATGTAGATCTTGGTGTTTTATAAGTTTCATATTTCTACATATATACACATAAGGATATCCTTACTTAAAAGTTTTAATCTGGGGGCACCTGCGTGGCTCAGTGGGTTAAAGCCTCTGCCTTCGGCTCAGGTCATGGTCCCAGGGTCCTGGGATCGAGCCCCGCACCGGGCTCTCTGCTCGGCTGGGAGCCTGCTTCCTCCTTTCTCTCTGCCTGACTCTCTGCCTACTTGTGATCTCTGTCTGTCAAATAAATAAATAAAATCTTAAAAAAAATAGTTTTAATCTGTTCCATGGATTATTTTAAACTATATCAATTGTTCAGATACCTGAGCCTTATTTGCAGTCACAGTCCACAGGCCAAAGGTAACGCAGGTAAATCTCGCTCTTCAGGACTGTTGCTAACAGTGAGTGCCCTTGACACTGAAGCCTGGTTTTCCAACTGTCTTTAGGCACTGCTCCTTGTGCACCTGCGTGACATTGGGAGCCCACACTGAGATTTGCTTTAAGCTCTGTACATATGACAGTAATAATCCCCAAGGAACAATTCTGTCTACTTTATCAAATTTGTTGAAATCTAAAGCAATACAGGAAATGTTAAAACAATGACATTAGCTCTAGCCTTTTACCTTTCTTTCCTTCCTTTCTTCCTCCTTCCTCTCTTCCTTCCCTTTTTCTCTCTTTTTGCAGTAGAAAACAAAAGGGGTCATTGTGTACTATGCAGGAAAGGAGGAAGATGACTTTAGATGCTTTGTCAAAGCCACTGACCTAACATCCCGAGAAGTGACACAAGTGACATAGGTTAATTTGCATCTTGTGAAATGGTAAAATCTCAAATATCTTCATCACAGTAACATTGCTACAGGAATGAAGCTTTGGGTTTGTATCTCACTGCCTGCCTGCTCAGGTCTACAGATAATTTATGGTAATTTATGGTAGCATCTGACTTTCACATTTTCATGGAACCTGACACAAATTCTCTAAACAATCCACTAAACTGTTTTGCACCCCTGAGTGTGGCAACCATCACCCCAAGTGTTTCACAGGTCTTGTCTCTTGTCTTCACAATGACCTTACGAGGTAAGAAGTGTTTCTTCATTTTGAAGATGAAGGAGCTGAAGCTTAGAGAGGTTAAGTAAATTGTCACAAATTTACTAACAGTGGTGCCAGGACAAACATGCCTGCCGCACTCCAGAGTCTGGGCTGTTCAATGCTATATTACTTGCTTCTCTTTTGTACGGCAGTGTTATGAGACTTAAATAAGAGATACAAAGAGAGTTTTGCAAATGCTGGATGTGACGCTGTGTACCTTCCATGATAATGGGTAGCAATAAAAATATTTTTATTGGGAATTTCTCATTATATTTGGGTGAAAATAAAGATTCTAGGTTTGAGTCAGCAAATAAATCAGTGGGATTATTTCATAACAAGGCACATTAAACAACTTTTATGTGATTGCAACCATGTCCTCATAAATATTTTTGGTGAAGTGTATTGGAATTGCTTTAGAGTTAGATTTAGATTCAAGTTCCTTCAAAATCAGGTCTTTTTTTTTTTTTTTTTTAAATTTGAGAAAAAGAGAGCCAGCAGAAACTGTGGGTGGAGGGGCAGAAAGAGAGGGAGAAGCAGACTCCCCACTGAGCAGGAAACCTAACTCTGGGCTGGATCCCAGGACCCTGAGATCATGACTTGAGCTGAAGGCAGATGCTCAACTGACTGAGAACCCAAGTGCCCCCAAATCAGATCATCTTGATACTTCTTGATTATCTACAATACACAAACAAGTGCTAGGTTCTTAAAAGCTAAATAAAAAAAAAAAAATCACAAAAAAATGTACGTCTGGTGAAAGATTTGTTTTGAATATGTGAGGAACATTTTATCTCAATAAGGTATAAGGCAATAATAAGGCAAACTATCTAATAAATGTTCAAGTTACTTAAATAGACACTTCGCTAAATAAATTATACAAGTGACAAATACACATATGAAAACAAAATCTGTAATATCTCTAGTGATATGAAAGGTTAAAACCACAATTAGAAATCACTACACCCCAAAAGTCACTTTTTTAAACCAAACATTGAGAATGTAAGCACTTGAAAATTTCTTACACTGCCAGTGGAAATTCCAAATGGCAGATCCACTTTGGAAAACAGCTCTGCTGTTACTGCCAAATGTAAACATGCTTATCCAGAAACCCAGTCTCCCTAGTTATAATTATTTAACCAATAGAAATGAAAACATTTCTATAGGAAGACCTAACATAGTGCTCTTCATAACAGCTTCAAACTGGAAGCAACCTTCAGCTGTAAACAATTAACAGGTAAACAAATTGTGGTCTATCCATATAATAGGATACTAAAACATAACAAAACACCAAACAGATAGATAATTAGATAAAGCACTGATAATACACAACCAGAATCATGATCACATTATGGCAAATGACAGAAACCAGACACCATAACTTCTAGAGTAAATTATTCCATTTAAATGAAATTCTAGAACAGACACAGCTCAAGTGATGGAAAAGCACATCAGCAGTCACCTAGGGCTGGGTGTCGGGGGGCGGGGGGGATCCACGGCCCTGGGGCAAGAAGGAAATTTTGGAATGATGGAAATGACCTAAACTATAATTGTAGTGATGATTCTGTGACACTATATACTAGCTAAGATTCAGCAGTTATACATGCAAAATTGGTAAATTTCATTGTATTTTACTTCAATTAAGCTGCTTTAGAAAAATATCTCATTATATTACCACAATATCCCAGTAATAAAGTGAGTGTTAATTCAGTTTTACAGAAGAATAAATGAAGTAAATTGCTCAAACTCATGCAATTAAGAAGTGAGAGAATATACATATGAACCAGGTATCTGGAACAGCAAATTGAAGGTTTTTTCACTTGTCCAATTGTTCCCAGAGCCTTTATGTCCGTCCTTATCCTCGGCCACATTTGGCCACATTGAAACCTGACCCCTGAGACCCCTGCTTACAGTTACCCGATCTGGAGCAGGACAATAGCATTTATTATAATAATTTCTTTAGTGTCAATAAAATTAATAGAAAATGCCAGTTCTTTTCTGTAGCATTAGCATTATCATCAATTGATGTATTTACCTACTTTTAACCTACTTTAACCTAGGTTTCCCTACTCGTAATGAATGGAGGAATAAGAAAGCTTCTTATTTTATTTTTAACATAGGATAATTTGTTTTAAAATAATATTCTATTAAATAATTACAATTCTTAAACAAGTAATCAGTGGTAATCTGGGGAAGAAAGTGACTCCCACAACGTCATATCAGGTTCAGGGAAGACACAGTCTTAATTGTGAATCCAGTGGCCAAGTCTTTAGATAAAAAAATAATTTTCATGCTGTTGGTAGATAGCAACAGGAAGTCATTGGTATTTCTTTGAAACATTTATTGAGGATGAGGCATGCAACAAAAAAGAAAAAAAAAGCTCTGAATTTATGGGGGACTTGAAAAACCTGATTCAAATGGTTTTCTCTTTTTCAAGTTTCTACAGTCACTAGTAGAAAGATACACAACCCACATGTGTATAGCCAGTTTCATGACTGAATGATGGGGCTGCTCTAGTAATAAGTCAAGGAAGAGTGATACAGCTTGAGAGAGAATTCAGAAATACATTTTTTTTTTAATGTGTCAAAAAAGAGAGGATGGCTAGGGCCTGACTTGACTTAGGATGGTTCAAGCTGAAAGAAATGGAGATATCTGCCTTCATAGTTATTTCTGTGCAGAAATCTGTGATATAAAATGTAGCTAGACTCCATGGATAAATCAAATAAATAGCTTCTAGTAGGAAATGTATTAGTTTATGAAATAATTATGCAATTGTTTGTTACCTATTCCTCTAGAGCTTGTTAATCAAATGTATTCATACCTCACCTGTAGTGTGGAAGGATTACTTCTGGAGAGAACTATATACTCTGTTGTGATTCTGACTCATTTCTCTTTAAATTGTTTTGTAAAAATGTTTAAGTAAATTTTACTTAAAATTACTTAAGTAAATTTGTTTAAAACTTAAGTAAATTTACTTAAATTTACTAAATTTAAATTTAAATTTAAATTTAGTAAATTTAAGTAAATTTACTTAAAAATAAGTAAATTTTACTTAAAATGTTTAAGAAAAATCTTTATGAAGGATAAATTTTTTCTTTGCAAATTGATTTGACAAACAGCAAGTCAAGTTATGGACGACTGTATGCATATAGGTATCTAAGCAAACAAAATTATGTACTTGCAGAATTTCTATGAAAACCTATGTTGGAAAATGTTACAAAATCGTTATCTTTCCACATTTACAGTTTGATTTTTCTATGTGGCAAAGAGTGACCATGATTTGCGTGATATAGCTCTAACTTATTCAACCATTACAAAAAGACTGAAGGTCATCTTAGCATCAGAAATAATAGTAGAGAATGCTCAATGAAAGTTTACTATGTAGTAGGGAATATTTTCAGTGCTTCATCTATATTGACTTAATCAATTCTCACAACAGACCTATAATGTAGGTTACTATAATTGTGTCTACCTTACAGATGAAAAAACTGAGGAACAGAATTTAAAGAACATGCCAATGATACAGAAATAATGGCAGAACTGGGCATGACCTCAGGCAGCAGAGTGTTAGAATCCCTGATCTTCATTTCATTTTTTTAAGATTTATTTATTTATGAGAGAGACAGAAGGAGAGAGAGAGAGAGCTTGGGGGAAGGAAGGACAGAAAGAGAGAGAGAGAGAGTCTTAAGCAGAGTCTGAACTGAGCATAGAACCTGACATGGGGCTCGATCTCATGTCCCTGAGATTGTGATCTGAGCTAAAACCAAGATTCTGAAGCTTAACAAACTGCACCACCCAGGCACCCAGAGTCCTGGGTCTTAAGCACTACTTTCTATTGCCTTCAAAGGAATAGAGCTAAAGTCATTCTTTCTTATGTAAGCTTATTTTACAAGTTCAATAAGTATTTACTTACCTAAAAAATCAACATATTCTCATTTTCCATCAGACCTCAAAATAAACACAGCCCCTGAGGCTCTCACTATGCAAAGGTGTGGTAGAAATTTGCAGATATCTGTACAGAGTCCTTGGAATATTGGAGGTTTGACCCTGTTCAAAAGTTCACGTTCCACCTGGTAAGGACATGCATAAGGCTCACGTCCTGACTGCCCTCCTGGCTCCACTTCAAAACCCCTTGACAAACTGAGTCCATTTTACTGCACCTTTCATCATGGCAAGACTATGGGTAGCAAACAGCATGCCGTTTTTTGTTCCCTTTCCTTTTTTTCCCCCATGTAGTATAGTTGCATCCACGCCAATGCTGATTCTTTTTATTATTACACATTATGGAAAGAAGAGATTTCTCCACCCTCTCTGTCTCCAAGAGCTACTTGCAAGTCATTTGTTGTGGGAGTTGCCTGGACATGTTCCAAGCTAATTGGAGTTTTGATTTTTATTGTTTCTCTTCTTAGTTCTACTTTTTTTGTCTGAGGTTGATCCTGCTTTTCTTATACATACTTAAATGAGATAAATAGCTCATTGTGAAAAACCATAACACAACACCTCACTTTTCATCTACTGGCACAGAGACGACAGTACAAATTCTGTGAAAATGCTTTGTCCCCCCATGAATCCTCATTTACTTCCCCTCCTTTGTTGCTTATAACTACCCACCTTAATGGTAGCCAAGCGTTTTTGTGACTAAGTGTGTGCTTCACTTCTCTGCTTCTTAGCCTTGTGCCTCCTCTTTCTTTGCTTGGGTCTGTCGGAATGGAGTCTTCTCCATCAGTGGATTAGCTCTACTGTTTGCCGGGTGCCAGCTTCATCTTTCCTGGTAGCCACTCCATCTGTTTTGGTGTCTGGCTTCCCAGCTGTCTCCTTGTTTCACTGAAAGTGACTTTTTCTTTTGTATTTGCTATTTGCTCAATGACCTCCAAGATGAGAGAGCAAAAACTGAATTTTTGCCTTCATGTTCAAAGTGAAAACAACCCTTTCTAATTCCTTGATTAAATGTACCAACTAACTTATTATGCTCTTGTGTTTTGGAATATCATAAAAATAAGCCTTAGCAACATACCTTAAAATGAATGGCATAGAGTGTTTTGTATGAGAAATCCGTCTGGGATGGATGCATTGATGTGAATATCATTTTAATATCCTCAGCTTATTCCATATGTTATCACAAAGTAACATAATGATATGAATGTTCCTGCAACCTTCAAGGATGACATCTTGGCAGTACCAAGGGTCAGGTATTTTGACAGAATCATTAAAAATATTCAAGCATAAAGCCTACTCTTTAACGTATTCTTTGACATATGATAAACCAGAAAAACAAAAAACAAAAAACAAAAAACAAAACAAAACAAAAAACACAAGGTTTCAAATGAGCCAGCCACCTTTCACACTATCTTTAAAAAGCAGAAGGATGGAATTGACCAAAAGAATCAAAATCTGTCATTAGTATCCATCAGTGTCAAATTTCTGGTCAACTTGTCCTTCATAGAAGTAGCTTGTGATGCATTCCTTGATCTGTGATAGGCTTAATTCCTCCTCCAGAGCAATTAACATGCCTTCTCAACAAGTATGATTTTAAATGACTTGTATGATGAGGATCATTTTATGTGGCATACTTTCTTGTCGTTATTATAAAACTCAACAAATGGTTGGATGAATAATATAAAGTGGCAAAAAGAGAACAGTTTTTGAGGATGAGCACAACTTGAGCTTAGAATCTAGAGGTAATAAAAATAGAAAGAGGCACATGGTAGACATGAAATTGAATTTGATTCAAAATAAAAAGGCCTGACTCTAATCTTTGCCGTGCTCAGAGACTGAACTCAGAGGACACAGATCTTCAGTGGAATCTGTAGATCAGGGATTTTAAAAATCTTGACTATACAGAACTCCAGGGGGTCCCACAAGGATGCCTCAGGGATCATGAAGAAGACAAAGGAGTTCAGGTGGGCAGACCTTTTCACCAGAGAGCATTCCAGAACAAAGCCATTTTTAAAATATCACCTATACTGGGCAAATCTGTGAAACTGTGCTTAAAGAAAGGGAACTGAGGCTTAAAAATGTTTGGATAGCACTTTTTGATGTAGCCTTAATGAAACTGCCAGACTCTACAATGTGGTCAATTTTACCTTTGAGTTGTATTGGGTAGATAAGGAGTGCCAAGAACTGAATGAACATCTCACTTTGTTCCACGTTGCTAGCACAACCTTTCATGTAGGAGAGTGATGGGCTGGTTCCGGGGAGACTATATGTCTCCTCCTCAGTGTCTGATACCTTTTGTTACGTAAGTGTTAACCTTGTGAGATGAGACATGATTTCAGACTTACAGTGGGTTCAAATAAAAAGTTCATGATGAGTCTTTTTTGGAAATTAAATGTGGGACCTCATTTACTATTTTTTAAATAGTAAATTTACTATTTACTATTTTTTAAAAATCGTTTCTACCCCTTTCTTCTATGGCCAGTCTCAAGTTTGAAGATACCCCATTAGAATTTAAACATGAGAACAAATTGTGCCTTTTGACATGGAATGGTGACCATGATAAGATTGCACCAATTGATAAAAAATAGTCCATGTTTAGCAAAGAATTGTGCTCAACAGAGAGTAACAGAGATCAAGAAAACAGGTATTTAATTAAATTAAGTTTTAATTTTATTTAATGAGTGTATTAATCAGCGTTCTCCAGAGAAACATAACCAATAGGATAGATAGATGATAGATAGATAGATAGATAAGAATAGATCTATAGAGAGTCACCCTGAGGAGAGTTGCAATTTGAGTCAGATGGCAGTCTGCTGAGAGAATTCCTTCTCTTCCTGAGGAAGTCAGTGTTTTTGTTTGTTTGTTTGTTTTTTAGGAAGGCCTTCAGTAGATTGGATGAGACACACCCATACTATGGAGGACAATCTGCTTTACCCAAAGTCTACTGATTTAAATATGAATCTTATCTAAAATGATACATTCACAGAAATGTTTTGAATAATCTTGGACGAAATATCTAATATCATGGACTAGCCAAGTTGATACATAAGATTAATTATCACAGATAGACAATCAAGAATTATTATAACAGCTACATACTGTCATCAGGGACCAAAAGTTTTTCAATATTTCTGCCTCATCGAATTTAGCACATGGCTGTCATCTTCCAGATTGCCTCATGGTTACAAGATGGCTGCTAATATTCAAGCAACATAGTTGTGATTCCAGGAAGGAAGGGGTACAAGCAGAATGGTTTCATTAATGCTGCATTCGCACATTCTGTGGCATTCCATTGCCCATATCAAATCCTCACCTTAATCTGTAGAACAGATTGGAAAACAGTTTTTAGTGAGCATAATACAACTGCCAACACAAATATGATTCTGTTAGGACAAAAAACGGGGGGAGCATGTACACTGAATAATCAAATAGCAGCCTTTGCCACAGCAGCTGTCTTTTAAGGAGCACTTGTGTGCCAGGTCATGTGCTGAGTATTATGTTCATATACTCATGTACTCTCACAAAAGCCCTATGGAATAGAAATAATCATAATCATCCTCACTTAAAGGGTGAAAAGCATAGGCTTAAAAGCTTTAAGCAACTGGGTCCAGGTCAAACCCCATAGGGAGAGGTACCTGGAAATTGACCGTGGGACCTTCCGACAGCTCTGGCTATTTCATGGCTCCTTGTCCTCAGTCAACTGATGATTGCTCTTCACCCCCTGTGGTTTTAAGTGCTCAACATCAAGTGACTTTTGTTCTTAAACTCAAAACCACAAGGTCGCAAGAGTCCTTCTATAACTCCTAACTGCATATAAAATATTAACTTGAGCAATTGTGCTCCCAATATTCGCTTACATGAAGCACATTAAATTAAACCTCTTCTGTTAGTTATCTCAGATTATTTAAATTGAATAAAAAATAGTTCACAGATGCCATTTGTGTAATACATTAAAATATCGAATAGTTTTTTTTTAAATCAGGGAGTCTACCCACCTGACCTTCCATTCCCCAACCACATGAAAACAAGTGCTCATTTTATGTTGATGCATACAAGCCATACTTCCCCAAGTGATTCAAGACACTGAGAAAATCAATGACTCTGCTTACAATCCCAAAGTTCAGTTATCCTGAAGTCATTCCTAGTTTTCTTCTTTGTGTCTATCTTCAGCCCAACAAATTATCTCTGCCCTCTCCCAGTATCCTCTATATCCAAACTGGGCTTGGCTTCCCTATCGTGGTAATGGGTGAGTGAAAATGGTCCCCATTGTGTGCCTCAACTCATTGGTCCCAGGAGGCCCACAATGAAGTTACTATATCCATTCTAGGAGACCAGTTAGCTGCTGCCTTGTCTTTTGAAATAGATAGCAGGTTTTATTATTTTAAACTTACTGCAGACTTTGTTTTTCTACTTCACTGACATTGTGACCTTCATTCTTCTTCCATTAATGCTACTGATCTTAATTTGATTTTGCTGCTTTGCTGCCCCCAGAGTCCAAGAGCTAATGCCATCTATGGAAAAAGAATTCTGACCATGCGTTCTAACAGTTAGGCATTAATTTTGTGGCCTCCTAAAAATCAATTGTGTCCAAGGACATAAAATTAATTCCCCATTGGTTTGTTCCAGAGGCTTATGAGGCTTTCTTAATTAACCTCTAAATGGATGCTAGAAAGTGGCTGTGTCCTAGACTAGTCCTTTTCTCATATTGAGTTCCTGTCTTCCTGGGTGACCCTTCCTGCCTTTAACACAGAACAAACCTTCCTCCTGGATGGTCAGTGTAATCTCCACACTTATCACACCATATCACCAGCTACTCAACCCTCCCCACACATAAGCAGTTTAATAATTATCATTGATCTGCCTGTCTCCATGGTGGAAAGATGGTGGAGGTGAGGAGAATCTGAGATTGTGAATTCTTTTCCAGGTGTTCAAGCTGCCACAGCTTCCAAGGAAGGTATGTAGAGGAGAAGCTTCCAATTAAAGTCATGCTTTCTCTAGATATTGGAGAACTTGTCTCCAAGTTTCTCTATTGGACTTTTGACTTTAGCAGATGGGCTAAAACAATTATAAGAAAGAAGGACTTTATTCACCTCTAACTTGACCTCTTTTCCTTAGTTTTACATCTTAATTTTAGCAAGTAATATCTTCTGTCAGAGAGAAAGAGGGAGAGGTGAATCCAAGGACAGCCAGATCAAAGTACAGGGGAATTTCCATTTGTCCAAGTAGAACTTTCCCAGGCAGCCCACCCCAGAATTTTTCAATAACAGTTAGGTTCTCTCAGATGGGAGACTGAACCAGGCCAAATTTTCAACACAAGCTGCACTGTGAGAAACAAAAAGAGAGAAGGAGAAATCTAATAAAGGAAAATGGCCTTGAAATCATGAGGAGTGGGCCTATTCTCTGTCCCCCACAGGGATCCTTTTCCTTAGTATCTTGGTCTGATAATAACTGTGTGCCCTTGTGCTTGGCATGTATGTCACTCTAATGCTCAGGACCAGAATAGGTGTGGTTGGTGAAGAAAGGAGTGGCTAATGTGCTTCTCCATCAGTGGATGGTACCTTGTAGGTCACCAAGCCCTTTAAATATTAAATATTCCTTCAGATTTGGTCCCCATAAAAATGCCTTCCTGCCTTCCAATAACAACTTTGCCTTTTATTTGAGAGCCAGTAAATCCGAGAAGTTCACTCACAGACTTCTAATTGAGAACATTTTGCCCTGATGGTTAAAATGCAGCACTAACAATAAGATCTATCTGCTGCTCGCTCCCAGTTTTCTTGTCTGCTTAAACCAACTCAACAATGTCCCCCAAACTCTGCCCAGCTAGATGGAATTGATAGCATCCCACTAAATCCACCATTTCAAGGAAGATATAATTAGGGTTGCAGGATGGATTTTAGAAAACTCTAAGGGACATATGGGGTTTCTATGAATGAGACATCCAGGACACAGAAGCTCAAGTCCGTCTGTTTAGAAAGACACAGAATCCTGAAGACAAAATAAATAAATAAATAAATAAATAAATCACGTGCTTCAGAGAAAGAGAGATCTTTGCTGTAGGCTCTAGCTGAAGGTTGCATGTGGAAGACCAAGCATTGAATCTGGCTGTTATTTACGATTTGGATTTTTTTGAAATTTCTTTCTGGGCCTCTTTCTTTTCATATATAACATGAGGATGATAATTCTTAGCCCACAATATCGGTGTAATGACCAAACAAAATAACATACCTGGTAAACCAGGAAAGCTTTGTAGTTGGATGAGCTAGTGGAGCTCATGCTTTGTATAAGTCAGTAATATTTTAGAATACAGTCTCTGTGAAGTACATGAGAGATGCCCCCTTAAAATTCTTCACCTTATGATAATAATAATAATAATAATGCAAGGCAGTGGTGCAGGAAAGGGGGTCAGAGACACAAGTTACTTATTATGTGGGTGTTGGCGTGGGGGGGGTGCTTTGTTGTAAGAGTCCCTACATTTTTGAAGGGCAAATGGAGTGAGTATATAAAAGGAACATGGACCACACAGAGTATTTAAAGACAGTCTTCTCCATACTTTGCAAATCCTCAGCAGCATGAAAGTCATCAGAAACCTACTAGTATCCAGTTAACTAAGTCAGCTAATATGTAGACCAATGACTTCATCTCCATTCCTAGAAATACTGAGTCTCCTTTTACACATAAAACAGATCCCCTAAAAAGATCATCCATCTCATTTCTACATGAAGATTCATTGAATCAAATACAACATTTCCTTCTCAGAACAGTTCTATAAAAGAAAAGAGAGTCCACCCATCCCAAAGAGTATCTAAATCTGCATCTCCAAATCTCAGTTCTTAGACAACTCACTGTGAGAACTTACGGAATATATACACTAAATATCAAACTGTGGCTAGTTTGGGAAAGGCTGGCCTTTAAAATTAGATAGGTCAGGGCACCTGGGTGGCTCAGTCATTATGTGTCTGCCTTCGGCCCAGGTCATGACCCCAGAGTCCTGGGATCGAGCCCTGCATCGGGCTCCTTGCTCCATGGGAAACCTGCTTTCTCTCTCCCACTGCCCCTGCTGTGTTCCCTCTCTTGCTGTCAAATAAATAAAATCTTGAAAAAAAATTAGGTCATCTTGGAATCACTAATATGTTAATTTATTTGTGATCAATGCAGTATCTCTTCATAAAACTTACATGAGTGGGAGGAGATTTCGATAATGGCAGGCTACCATCTTATTTTTCACCAAATGCTTTATTTATTTTTTTATTTTTTTTACTACTATTATTAGTTTTTTAAAATTTTAGTATGCTGCATTAGTCACCATGAAGTACATCATTAGTTTTTGATGTAGTGTTCCATGATTTATTGTTGGCATATAACACCCAGTGCTTCATGCAGTATGTGTACTCCTTAATACCCATCACAAGGCTAACCCATCCCCTCACCCCTCTTCCCTCTGAAACCCTCAGTTTGTTTCCTGTAGGCCATAGTCTCTCATGGCTCATCTCCCCCTCTAATTCCCCACTTCATTTTTCCCTTCCTTCTCCTAATGTCCTCCATGCTATTCCTTATGTCCCACATATAAATCAAACCATAGGATAATTGTCTTTCTCGGCTTGAATTATTTCACTTGGCATAATCTCTAGTCCCATCTATATGGATGCAACCTTCTTACACTGTTGGTGGGAATGCAAGTTGGTGCAGCCACTTTGGAAAACAATATGGAGTTTCCTCAAAAAGTTAAAAATAGAGCTACCCTATGACCCAGCAATTGCACTACTGGATATTTATCCCAAAGATACAGACGTAGTGAAAAGAAAGGGCACATGCACCCCATCAAGTGTGTAAAATGAATGTACAATGCCCTGTGTTTGAAATTAGGGGCAGCACAGCAATTAAGAGCCCAGGCCAATCTCATGGAAGAGCTATGAAAACCAATTGCGATATTGTTTACAAAGCACTTTGAAAAATGTCTGGCACACAAAAAGGGCTACATAAGCCATTGTCTTATATACAAAAAGAAATTACCTGGAGAAAATCTTTGGGTAAAATAGAAGTTATTTAAGCACAATTTCTCCCTTTCCTTGGGCTTGTTCGGCACACTTAAATCTTTCCTGAGGGTTTTAGAATTGCCCTAGAAGAAGAAATGATAAAAGTAAAAGCAGAGTAAATTCTAGTTATGTCTCAGAGAAATGATGGATTTATGGCATATTTGGGATGAACAAGAGTGAACATGTACTTAGGGAGGGGTTTTGAGCAGCTGTGTTTCCATGGGCAAATTTTGCGTGGAGACACGAGTTAGGTGTTATTATCGTAACTATTTTAAAGATGAGCAATTTGAAAAAAAAAAAAAAAGAAGTTAGGTAATCTGTTTAAGCATGCATTTCAAATATTTGGCACAGCTGAGATTTGAACACTGGCATCCTTGCTCTAGAACTCACTCACTAACCATTATATGTTTAGCTGAACCTTGTAGCAACATCTCAAGTAACTCATCTCAGCTCTACAGGTTGGCGATGAAACTCATTGGCACAGAAGGGGGCGGCCCCGGAGACTGAAATCTGGAAATCTTTTTGTTTTACTCTCCTTATATCTTCCTTTTTTCCTCTAAATTACAATAATTTTCTGCAGCTGGTCATGAAAATTCAAGTCTAGACTTTACAATGTATATTTGATTTTGACACACATGTTTTGTAGCAAAATTTTGTAATAGAGTAATTGGAACTTAGATTATAAACTGCTGTTTGTCACATTTAATTGATATTTTGGTTGTTTCCACACTGTGTGGGTGTGAGAATGATGCTATGGTATCCTTGGGTGTCTTGAATGTTTCCTAAAACTATAGAAAGATGTGGCTAGTGAGAGCTATTTTTGGAGGTGCTGAAATGATTTCAATGGGAAGATATCCCAGGCTTCAGATATTGAAGAAATGCCTGAAATTCCATTCATTCATTTGACCACTATTCCTCACATGGAAGTGAGCTGAAATAATCCATGTGGCACATACATTATTTTGTGTGTCTAAGTGAGGACTCAAATTGCTCTAAATCAATATGTGGAAGTAGACATTCATTCCCTTAGCACTCCGAATTTCTCAACAAGAACAAGGACTAATTAGGTTGGGAGAGGGAAGTCATAGTATTACCTTCTATTTATGCACCTGCTTTCCCTGCCCAGTGACCTTAGGTTCAGTCTCCTTTTTGGTGGTTCCTAATGTTATATCTCCATCCCTTGTCTATATACCAAGTTCATGTGTCCAACTCCCTGATCCATATCTGAGCATGGATGCCATGGAAACATCTTGGACTTAACTTCTCCAAAGCAAAATAATTATAAATATTATTTTTATTATATTATTATTATATTTATATGATATATAAAATATTTATAAATATATATTATATATAAATGTGTAAATGTAATATATATTTATTATATAATATTTATTATATTATATTATTATAATTATAAAATTATTTATAAATGAATACTCTTTCCGTATTCCCAAAGACTTTTCCTTCCCTGATCTTCTGATTTCAGCAAATGATGTCACCATCTATTGAGTGTTTAAGCTAGATTCATAGGAAGTATTGTCCCTGTATCCCGTTCTTAGAACAAGCATCTCATTGATTGGCAGATACTATCAATGGCATCTCCACGGTATAGCAGAAATACAGTCATCTGTTTGTCATTTCTACTACTACCTTCATCCAAGCCATCACCATCCAACCATAGATTCTCACCTAGATTTTTTTAAAAAGATTTTATTTATTCATTTGACAGAAAGAGACACAGTAAGAGAGGGAACACAAGCAGGGGAAGTGGGAAAGGGAGAAGCAGGCTTCCCGCTGAGCAGGGAACCCACTGTGGGGCTCAGTCCCAGAACCCTGGGATCATGACCTGAGCCTAAGGCAGATGCTTACCGAATGAACCACCCAGGTGCCCCTCTCACCTAGATTTTTGTGTGACACCATACTGTCCCCTTGCTTCTACTCTGCTACCTGACAGTTCTGCACACAGTAACCAGGATACTGTGTGGCTCCCAGAGATAATGTCAGAATCAATAAAAGGCTGTAAGACCCAATCCATCTACTACTTTGACCATAGGTACATAGGAGCAACAGATTATCAGGAAAAAGTTCCCAAAGGGACAAGCAGAATTCTGCAATGATCCTTCTCCTATATGGGGAAGCACAATAAGCCTACTTAATTGTGTCCAAGATTTAAAATCATTAGAAGGAAAGGAGAAAACCTCTATGAGTGTGTTGATCACACATCATACCCTAATGGCAGGGTGGTTGGCCCTGTACTTATTTAGTTTAGTCAACATAAAACTGGTGGACGGCACACAGCTCACCTATCCTGTCCAGTCTCAATGTATAGTGGGAAAATTAATGAACCGGAACCACAAACAGGATCCACTATTCTGTGGGCGGCCATGGGACATACCTGAAACTCTGATATTCATAAGTTGCTAAAATGCTACAGTGTCGCAATTATCCACTCCACCTCAAGGGAAGAAATGCCCTACCAGAAGCCAAGGGCAAAGTGAATTTCCCCAGTCCACAGAGAGGCAACACAGGAAGACACGTGATCTTTTTTTAGATGAGATACATTAGTATATATTGAACATAACAGGTGCAATATTGTCTTCTTTATGCAACATTTTTCTTCCAACTCATGTAGCTGATGTGGAAAAATAAAAACTGGAATTTATTCCAGATTGTGAGGTGCTTTGAAAAGTGCAGAGTAGGAAGAGGGTTAGATTCCTGCTAGTGGAAGGCATCTGTCAGCCTAAGCCTCCATACCCTGCTCTTTCTGCCCCTGCTGGAAAGGAGAAGCACTGAAGGTTACATGTGATCTGGATTTATACACAAGGATATAAGATCAGATAGGCCTTGGAGGAAACACAGCCTCTTTTGCTAATTACGATGCATCTTCTAAATTGTTAGCTGCTTAGCAGGGTAATGATGGCTGCAGTATTCAGATTAGGGATTTAGATTCTGGATTTTACTAGGAGCCACGACTAATGGGTATTTATTTTCATCCTCTTTTTTAAAACTTGGAATATATTTTCTCAATATTGTTATTGGATGCAGAGGTTTTGGAAGGAGGCGAAGGGCTCATTGCTAGCATTAACATTAAGTTTTCCATGTCACATCACCTGAATTGGATACACACCTGAGCAATCGCTGTTCTTTCTGTCAACAGTAAAGGAGAGAAGGCCAGGAGCAGAGTGAGCAAAATTATACAAAAAGGGAAAAATGGATTTCATTGCCACCCGTCCTACAAGTATTGGTTAAGTTATGGTGTTTATCACTCAAGGTATATGATTTCAAAAGCGCATGTGTGTGTTATAATTGGTTAAGGGTGCTGACCCATTCTTCATCAGATTAAAAATGAAGGGATAAAAAAAAAGCAGGCTGATATAACCATGTTATATAGGATTATAGTTTTTTATCAAAGATTAGCAGGCTGTGTTCCACCATCTAACACGCCTGAGTTCTCCCAATCCATTGCCTTTGGAAGGCAGGATGACAAAATTCAAATTTCAGAGGCAGCCAGAGAATGATTAAAGCATGGAGATGACTCAGCCTGGAGAAAATATGACTGTCGGGGTATTACCATAAAACAGGCTTCACTGTTCTGGCTGTCAACACAAATAACCAGAGAGAGTAGGAAGGACCCGGTGGAGAAGGGGGATCTAAATGAATATGGAGTTCTCAATCTTTCAACTTGTTAGAAAGAAAGAAAAAAAGAATACCTTTGTGAAGAAGAAAGAGAATTCTTATATATTTAAATTTATAGGACTGATTTAATTTTCATCTGTAAATTGAAATAAGAGATTGCCTGTGTAGCTGGCAGCCTTTGGAAACCACCTGGTCAGGATGTTATGGGACAGTTACAGATTAGAACTCGGCATGGTCAAGTCTCAGATGGGTAGTCTGTTCTCTGGTAAAAAGAAATCCTTTCCTTGATATACAGCTTATTTATTCATGAACTATTTTTAAAGGTTTGGGTTTTCTAAATATGAAAACGAAATGCCGGGATAATTCTGGAATGAAATATGTAGCCAGCTCCTTTGTGCGCTTCAAAGCAGACTATAGGATGACATGAGCGTGGTGATGGGATTGCCCACTACTGATCATGAACAATCAGGTTAGCGGTCTTTGTGTTTAATGAACAAAGACTGGGGTCTTGAAAGATCTAACAGAATATAAGCTTTGAGATGTGTTTATAGTAAAGTTGGGTGTTTACAAGAAATCCCTAAAATAGGAATTTTAAGTTCAGGGCCCGATACATTGATTAGCTAGTGAGCACAAAAGAGAAGCACAGATCAGTCAATTTTATATTTAAAGCAACATTCTCCATGTTATAAATTTGACCCTGCATTTCAAGGCAGAATTTGGATCAGTTGTTTATTATACTACGTCAACCATTTCTTTATAGACCCAGCTACCTTCAAAAGGGGTTGACAAGGGCAACAGAAGGTGGCACAGAGTTTACGACTCCCCCCAGTGGTGGCTCTGCGCATTACCGAGTTTCCACCAACGGGGGCCCTGAGAACTTACAGGCTTGCTCCGCTGCCTTTGTCCTATGTTGCAGTTTTCCTGTACTAAAATCTACAACTTATCTTTATTCATATCAGTAATGTGTCCTTTTTAGTTCACAGGGAATAAAAGCTACATTTAGGAAATGAGAGTTCTTCCATAGGACATATGATTTGGGGGGCCCCACCTGGAAGATGAGTGGCAAAGAGTTTACTCCAATACTGCTTGGTGTAGATGTGGGGTTCCTCCATCCTCACATTATCCTGTCCTTTTGATGGAAAAAGAGAAGACAGTTTGCTTGCTTAACTTGAAGTCAGGTCATAAATCTTCACATCGTAGCTATAATCACCCCCCAGAACTGCTAGAGGAACTCCTGTTATCACTATTTCTTGTGGGAAATTTGCACCTGAAAAAGCCATCTTAGGTTATACATATTTTTGTAAGAAGTTATCACTCTCAGTCTTCAGAGTTTATCTGTATCTGCATTTATCTTTTTAATGTCCTTCAGTTAAATTTTCTGAATTTTTATCAAAGGTATTAATACATTTGAATAGATGTATTTTCTAGGCAATTCTACAGTTTCTTTTTTCACTTTTGGGTGGATTTTCTTTTCCTATTTCATTTTTCCTTAGTTATGTTCGCTAAAAGTTTCTAAGATTTCAGATTGTAGTCCGGTTTCATAAATCTGATCAATATTATTTAACTCATGGTCTTGTTTTTAATGTTGACAATGATATCACTTACTAGTCATTGTCTTTTATTTTTCTATTTCTTTTTCTTGTATTAGTCGTTGGCTAGACTCTCTCAGATAATGTTATGTAATTACATATTCATATTCCCAGATATTCTTACTTTTCTCCTGCTGTATGAAATGCATAAAGTTTCACAATTAAAAGTTTTTTCACTAATGTCATTTATCGAGTTAATGACCATCCTGTCGAATTCCATTCTGCCAAGTTTTTCTTGTGAAAGGTTTAATTTTCTAAAACATGCTTTGCATATATTAAGGTGACCACATTTTTTCTTTTATCTGTTAATTGCACACATTGTGTTACTCAGCTTTCTAAAATGCAGTAACCTTGCCTCTATTTGGTTGGGATACATTTTTATAAAACATACTGCTGCATTATAAATAGCTATATTTTTAGTTCGAGTTTTTATTCTCTTTGGTATTGGAAGCCTTGTGAAATGAGCTAGGGAATCTTCCCACTTTTCTCATTTTCAAGGAGAAAGTGCTTAAGATTAAAGAAGAGTTTGCATAAGATTGTTTTTCCTGTTCCTTGAAAGTTAGAAAGCACATGCCCAAAAGTCTGTGCTTCTACTTTCTGTATTTTGGGGAGAGTGTAGATTTTTCACAAGGCAGTTTCTTTACTACACACTAGACTAGTCAGAGGTGTGTGTGTGTGTAAAGTGTGCACACAACTGTGTTAGTGTGTGTGTGGTTAGATTAACTTGTCTGTTGTATGTACACTTTTCAAATCACTTGCTCATTTAATTTAGATTTTTTTAAACTTATACACGTTGTTGCAATAAAAGTGTTCCTCATCTGAGCTTAATTACTTTTGTTTACCAAGGAGAGAATATCCCCTTTTTCATTTTTACTATTTCTTTTCTTTCTTTGTCTATTTTATCGAGCTTATTTAACAAAATATATTATTTTGTTTTGCTGATGATTTCCAGGAGGTTTTGTTGTTGTTGCTGTTTGCTTACATTCTTCTTCAATTTTCTGTATTTTTTTATGTATTTCATGTATTATTCATATTTTTTCTTCATTTATCTGAATTCACTATAATCTTGTACTTTAAGTTAAATTATTTTGCTTAGTCAACTTAATTTTTTTCAGTGTGTCTTGTTTTATAATAAAAACATTTAGGGTTATAGTTTTCATATAGAGCTAATGCTCTATTTGACCACATTTTATATAAATTGTTTTTGTTATCTATTTGATTATCTATTTGATTATTTTGTTATCTATTTGATTATCTATTTGATTCTAAGTATTTCGTAGTTTTTCATTATATTATTCTCTGGCCTGTGCATTTTGAAGAATGAGTTTAGTGTTGTTTCTAAATATTTGGGAAGTTACAATTTCTTATTACCAAAGAGGTTTTATATTCACTAAATTTTAAGATGTATGAAAAAAATATTGTGAAAATTTGTTACTCTTCTTCTTGCCCAAGTAGCTACCACCCCTCCCTGGATGCACTCATGATTCTTTCTTTCTTTCTTTCTTTCTTTAAAGATTTTATTTATTTATTTGACAAAGAGAGATCACAAGTAGGCAGAGAGGCAGGCAGAGAGAGAAGGAGAAGCAGGCTCCCTACTGAGCAGAGAGTCCGACGCAGGGCTCGATCCCAGGACCCTGACATCATGACCTGAGCCAAAGGCAGAGGCTTTTACCTCCTGAGACACCCAGGCACCCTGCACTCACAATTCTTGATTCTGTCCTTCCAGGTGTTTCTCTACATTTCCAAGCATCATACATGGATTCTTTTCTCCAAATGGAGAAATGACATGTGATTTAGTTTTCATGTTAGTAGTACATAGAATGATGTTCCAGTCTGTATAAAGCCGTAAGGTATCCTATCATTTGAATGTAGCACACTTTACTTACTTTGTCCCATTCTGGAGGCATGGGAATAGTTTTACATAACACGCAGTGGCTGCAAGGAATGTTCTTGTTCATACAAGTAATGTGTAGGATCGACGCCCAGGACAATGAATTGCTGAATCACAGGGCATGTGCATTCTATTTTGATAGTTCTTGTCTAATTACCATCCATGGGAATTACAAAAATGTATTTTTCCATCATTGTACATTTTTTTCAGAACACTTTGTGGGTTTTGTTTTAGTTTTTTGTTTTACTGCAAACTGCCCTTTGTTTCTCTTGATCCTTTTTTTTTTTTTTTTTTTTTGGTCTTTTTCCTTTTGGTTTACAAAACTATTTCTTTTTCAGATTTTTTAATTTATTTAGAGATCAAGGTGGGGAGGGAAGTGGGAGAGGGAGAGAGAGTATCTCAAGCAGACTCTGTGCTCAGTGTGGCGCCTGATGGGGGTCTCGATCTCAGGACGGTGAGATCATGACCTGAACTGAAATCAAGAGTCAGATGCTTAACCAACTGAGTCACCCAGATGCCCCAAGAGTATTTATATATTAAGGAAATTTTCTTGCTGTTTAAGATGTGAACTGAAAATATTTACCCAAATTAACATTAGTCTTTGGCTTTATGAAGTTTTCTGGGAAGAATCTTAAAATATACATGTATTAAAATTTATCAGTGCTTTATTTGCTATCTTTTGTGTTTCATTTCATATTTACAGATGCCATGCCCACCACAGAATTTTAAAACCAAATCTATCTCTCCTGTTTTAGTTTTGTACTTTTCAATTTTTTTTTAACCAAGTTGTTTCAGTCATTGATTCATCTGGATTTATTTTAATAGAAGATGTGAACTAAATTTCCAGATTATTATTTTTCCGTTGGACGACTACTCCGTTTTCCCATTTGTCGAAAAATGCATCTTACCCATTGATTTGAGCTGTCAACTTCATTATATTTTGAACATTCCCTCCCTTTCAACACTTCAAGCCCTGCACTGTTTGCACCAGACTGTCTTTTGTTTCCATGACTGTTCTACATAGTCTTTCAAAACAGTATCTTCAAGATTAAAACAAAACAAAACAAAACAAAAACCTCTGGGCCTCTACACATAAATCCCTGCTTATCTCCCCTGTTATAGGCAAAATACCTTTCATTTTTTCCTCATCAACCTGGAGAAAAACAGGCATGATTAATGCTGCATCTAATTCTTCTGCCACAGTTGGACCAGATACAGCAGTAAACACAAGTGGAATAATTGAACTTGAAAACACTTGCTCTTCAAAAAAATATTATCTTACAAATTTTTGGTGTTAAAATTTTTTGTAAAGTAAGGTGGTTTAAATGGTATGACAATGTTTAGTCAAATATAATTGGGCCAAATTCCCTCCCTATACACATTTTCTCTGATGAAGTGAAGTCATGATTTTTAACCTATGAATTACTACATCAGATTAGGGGGTTTTACGGAGAAGATTCTGTGGAGTTTGCAGATATGACTGGGTGTCCAGCAGCATTTCTAGATCAAGTAGAGCAGCTATAGTTACATCTGTTTTATTCAATGGAGATGTGTATAAAATATTATTTGAAAGACACTTGTGGGCACCTGGGTGGCTCAGTTGCTTAAGCAACTGCCTTCAGCTCAGGTCATGATCCTGGAGTCCTGGGATTGAGTCCCGCATCGGGCTCCCAACTCCATGGGGAGTCTGCTTCTCCCTCTGACCTTCTCCTCGCTCATGCTCTCTCTCACTGTCTACCTCTCAAATAAATAAATAAAATATTTTTTAAAAAAAGAAAGACATTTGTGATGTCAAAAATATTCAAATAGTATGTGCTATGGTGAGTGCTGTGAAGTTTGTAAACGTGGAGATTCACAGACCTGTACCCCTGGGGGAAAAAAAAAAAAAAAATATATATATATATATATATGTTTATAAAAAATAAAATTATAAAAAAAAATATTCAAATATACTAAAGTGGATTGTATTTTTTTCTTTAAAGAAGACTACAATTTGCATACAGTTTTTAATATTTAAATTAAAATTCATGGTAAACTTTAATTCATTGAGACCCCATCTGTAATTATTCTATGATTCATTAAGTGATCTTTCCTCCACTATCTCATGATATCTTCTGTAAAGTTCTTTGTTTGTCAGGGTTCTCCAGAGAAACAGAACCAACAGGCTATAATATATGGTTATTATAAGGAATTAGCTCATGGGATTATGAAGGCTGACAAGTCCCAACGCCTGCAATGAGCAAGCTGGACACCCAGCTGAGCTGATGATATAGCTCTGTCTGAAGGCTGACAGGCTCAACGCCAAAAAAAAAAAAAAAAAAAGTCTCAGTTCAAGCCCAATGGCTGGAGAAAGCCAATGTCCCATGGGTAGATGTATGCATATAAGGAGATCCTTCTTATTTGGGGGAGGGTCAGTATTTGTTCTACTCAGGCCTTCGCCTGATTAGACAAGTCTCACCTATATTAGGGAGAACAATCTGCTTCACTCAGTCAGCAGACTTAAATATTCATTTCATTTAGAAACACCCTCACAGAAATAGCCAGCATAGTGTTCGACCAAATGTCTGGGCACCCCACAGCCCAGTTAAGTTGGCACATAAAATGAACCATTGTAACCACAATCCGTGAACTTCTCATATTTGGTATCTGGAACAACTTTTATTCCATAAAGGCAAAGACAGTCTTTAGACCTATGTATTTTTAGTGGTAAAAACTTTGATCTAGAAGAAGCTTCAACAAATCTTGAATGGACTAATTAATTAATTGACCTTGATAAGACTATACATGTTGAGTTAGGGAAAATAAACATTTTGGCAAGAGTTCAGATTCCTTTTAATGGGAAATTCAAATGAACTTTCCTCCCTGGAGCTATAGTAGACCATGTTCCTAATTAATTGTATGTTTTTGTTTTTGTTTTTTAAGGATAAATAATTTGGCTGACTGTCCTACAGTCAAGGACCAAGCCTGGTCCTTGAATCCTTAAAACACTCAGTTATTCAACCATAACTCAAGTAATAAAGTGTCCAGACATATCTGTAAATTTTCTCTAAAAGAAATGAAAGCAATATATATATACAATATATGCTATATGTATACATATATATATATATTCACTTAGTTCAAATTAGATAATTAAAATGTGTTTAGTTTAAATGTAAAAAATCTAAACTTATGATAATTTTAGTGACTTTAAATAATATTTGCTGATATTTCTTTTACTAATTTCCATAACTAATTTTGTGTGAGTCTTTTTCCAGACAAGCTCCACAAGAGGAAATGGCTCACAGTTGAAGAGGATACATCTTTTTTGAGTGTCTGGCTACCAAATTCTTGGATCTCCAAGGGGTAGTGGTAAGATCAGAAGGACCCCAGACAGTCTGCTTCCTGCTCAACATGGTCTCATCATTCAGTCATTTCTGTGCTGGGAGACAGTGATGATAAGAATGAAAAAAAAAAGTAGCATCTATGCACAAACAATCTACAGTTTCTCTAAAGCAGTGAAAAACCATGCAAAACTGATTACTATGGATCCCTTATGTTGTGTAAATATGTGCAACATAGTCTTTGTGAGGGAATTTTTCTTAGATTTAACACAGCGCTACACCTTGGCTATAAACTTTTGTTGTGTTGGGAAATTAGTTTAGTCTTAATTTTTTTTCTGTGAATAATAAAACTGTCCTTGGAGACTTGATTCAAAGACATACTCTCCTTAGAAAAGTATTACGTGTATTTGAAATATTTGTGAAACCACTGTTCTGTGATACTACTGTCTTTACCTCAGAATCCCCATAATTACTGTAAGGGCACAAATGTACCCAACCATCTCCTGGAAGGTCCGTTCAGCAGCTCCTTTCATTCCTGGATCAGTCCTATTGCTTGAGGAACTTAGGCTTCTTGTATCCTGGATATAGGCCTCTAGGGTTAGGGTCTTGCCACTTTGTTATTTCAATCTGTGGCTGCTCCTACTTGGGGGCCTCAACAATGTTGAGTGAGCTTCAAAAGCTTCCAAAGTTCTTTTTCTATGGGAAACTCATGCGTGAGCTCAAATTCCCTCCATCAAAGCACCACATCCAAGAATTGACATAATGTATATCTCTTTTAACCTTTGCTTTTCATAAGAAAGGGAAGGTACCAAAACAATCAGGCGGTGAATTATACTGTGTTGCCTGGATAAGATGTCCATCTGTCAGAGCACCTAAGAAAGGGGACTTCATGTCCATGCATTGCAAAAGAAAGCTAACATTTCAAAGGAAACAGCTTAAACAATGTCTCTAATAATCCTGATTTTGAAGAGAGAATAGAGGAAAGGTAAGAATAGTTTGCAGAAAAATATTATTGTATGTGTTGATGTAGATTCTATATTAATTAAATCATTTTGGCATACCTTGTTCGCTGTCCTTTCCCCCAAACAACTAGAAGAAAAACCTATTGGTTAAACTTATGATCATGGGAAGAAAACCACATCGAGTCTTAGGAAAGTGTGTCAGTAAGGAAATTATAGAAGTGCTAAAAGACGTTTGTATCTATGGATGGTTTAGAACCCAGGATAGGTGATATTAAGGTGGATATTTCAAGGTGTAGCAGCAGTTGGGAATGGACAGTTTATAATATAATAATTTTGGTTTTGCAGGCACATCAAAGAGGCGAGAAGTTTTGTGTGTGTGTGTGTGCGTGTGTGTGTGTGTGTGTTATTTTAAAGATTTTATGTATTTATCTGAGAAAGAGTGAGCAAGAGAGAGAAAAAGAGAAGGAGCAAGGGCAGGGGCAGAGAGAGAAAGAAAAGCAGACTTCCTGCTGAGCAGGGAGTCCAACATGGGACTCAAACTCATGATCCCAGGTCATGATCTGAGCTGAAGGCAGACACGTAACAGACTGAGCCACCCAGGTGTGAGAATCTCTTTGGGGTGAGAATCTTGAAGCACATCTCGATGAGCAAACTTAGTCTTAATAAATAGGTAGTTTATTTGCTTTGGAGTCTTCTCTTCCAGGAGCAGGCCACTCCTGGAGCAAAATGATAAGCTATTTTTGCTCGATCTTTGTATCAGAAAGCATGGGAAAATATGCCAGTGTTGTTTCATAGAGGGACAGGGAACTATGATGCCTTCAGTTCTTGGTCCTCAGCTGACCTCGTTTAGCATCCTCTATGTTTTTAGAGAGAAATGTTAAAACAAAACAAAACAAAAACAAACAATTAAAAGAACTTCTAAGGAAAATTCTTCTCAGCTATCGACTAGTATACATATATAAACCCAAACCCATATTCAGAGAAGCGAAAACCTACCATAGTCAGTATTTACTATGGAGCTCCTGCTTTGAAAACTGCAAACAGACCAGTTATGCCATGCTTGTTTTGAAAGCCTTTCTGGGAAAAAAAAAAATTTAACCATGTTAAATTTCTCTTTAGTCCTAATAACGTAAAGAGATGCAGAATATCAAAGTATTTGAATGTTTTACAGTTCATCATTGATGGGTGGTAGAAAGATAAGTCAAAATCCATCTGAAAGTCAGGCTATTGAAAAGATGGAAATAGTTACCTTGTAAAGATTCTCCATTATATCTTTGCCCCCCGCCCCCCCAAAAAAAATCCTTATAGAAAAACTCAAGAAAACTTCATGTCTTTGGTTTTGCCTAAGATTTCACTTAAGGAACATTTTTCTTATCAGCATATCCCTGAAGAATCAACACCATCCTGTCCATAAAATAATAACTTGTCCCACGTATAAAGAACTGTGACCACCATGGAAAATGTTCATATGCCAAATTTCTTTCTGTGAGAAAAACACTCTGTGGTAAATGGGGAGCAATTTCTAGATGGTGCAGTTGCAGAAGAGATTGAGGGCAATATCCCCGGAAGTGGCAGAGTTGAAAGCAGAAAACAGGGCTTTGATATTTAGTTCGGTGCTCCTTCAGCCATGACCTCAGAGCTGTGAAATTCGGCATTTTGAGGACAGAATATTTTTGTCCTTCAAAAGGTAATTACCTTTATACCTGGGATACCTTCCTTGACAATCTAGGCCAGCCTGAATCTGAAATGAAAATATTAAATTTCTTACTAGTCACATGAACTCTGCAGTGAGAGGTCTGTGGGATGGGGGCAGGGGGTGACAAGGAGCTTTGACCCAAGACCCTGCCCTGCTGTACCTTTCAATACCACCCTACTCCAGGAGAGAGCCCTCACCTCAGAGCATTTCAAGTATGTGAGGAGAAGAATTAGTTTAATTTTTAAGATTTCAATACGTCCTGGCTCATTTTTATAAAATCCAATTAAACCAATTTACTAGAATAAGAAAAGGAGAAAAAGGCATACAAAACCCACATCAACATATTATTATTATTGTGGCTGTTGTTGCATTCATCATACATAAAGTTACCAAAGTTACTTTAAAACTGTCACAATGCTTGCTCGCATTTTCTGTAATTTATATTGCTATGGACCTAAACAGGAATAGCAGTGGTCCAGGACACACATTGACAAGAATTGCCTTAAGTCAGGGGCATATCCAGGCCACCAATGCTGAGATATTTGAAGCATGCAGAGAAGAGGCTTACAAGCTCAGAACTGCATATTTGCCTTCCTCCTTGCATATTATCACTGTCTTTTAGAGCACTATTATTTTCTATTTTAAATGTATAGTATTATGTGCTTGTTTTCATTTTCCTGTTTCTAAAACGTAGGCTCTTTTAAAAGATCTGTGTCTGGGGCACCTGGGTGGCTCAGTCAGTTAAGTGTCTGCCTTCAGCTCAAGTCATGATCCTAAGGTCTGGGATTGAGTCTATGTTGGGCTCCGGGAGCCTGCTTCTCCTTCTGCCTCTCCCCTGACTCACTTCCTCAATCTCTCTCAAATAAATAAATAAAATATAAAAAAAAAATCTGTGTCTAACTTACACATATACCAAACCTAGCCCAGAACTTCGCCTGTAAGAGATCCATAAAATATTACCACTCAGTGAATGTACCCATCTTCATAAATATAACAAAAACACACAAAACAAATTATCATCTAAGTATCTAAATATCTAAATATCTAAATCAAGTTACTGGTAAGAAAAGACAGCTCTACTTTTCTTACATTGTAAAGGTTTTGAATTCTGCTAGAGATAAAATAATCAGTTGGTACCCTGTGCACTTAGGTTGAATCATAGCCCCCAAAACATATGCTGAAATCCTGATCCATAGGCCTATGAATATAACCTTATTTGGAAGTAGGGTCTTTGCAGATATAATGAGTAAGATGAGCTCATTAAGGTGGACCCTAATGCAACATGCCAGGTATAGGAAGGGATGAGAGAAAGACACAGAAGTCTGACCGCTCATTGATGAGAGAGCTGGAGATTGGAGTCATCCAACCACAGCCGAACACCCTGGAGCCTACCAGAAGCTGCAGGGGGCAAGGGAAGAGCCTCTGGAGAGGGTTTTGAGGGACCATGGCCCTACTAACACTTTAATTTTGGGCTTCTGGCCTCCAGAACTATGAGAGAATAAGTCTTTTTTTTTTTTTTTTTTTAGATTTATTTGACAGAGAGAGAGATCACAAGCAGGCAGAAAGGCAGGCAGAGAGAGAGGGAAGCAGGCTCCCCACCGAGCAGAGAGCTCGACATGGGGCTCGATCACAGGACCCTGAGACCATCACTCGAGCCGAAGGCAGAGGCCCAACCCACTGAGCCACCCAAGTGCCCCTAAGTGTTCTGTTTTAAGCCACCCATCTGTGGTACTTTGTTCCAACAACCTAGGAAATAAATACATCAGGGAAATATGAAAAAATAATTGGAAGGGTGGATTCCACATGATATTACCTCAAAGCCTCAATTTCACAGACATAGAACATTAACAATTCAGATTCTGGGCTAAGGTTGAGGAACAGGTCTTCACCAATGCTGTGCCTTCAAAGGAGATGAGTACAAACTATCTGACAAGCAACCAGTTTTAAAATCCGAACAAACTACCCCAGACCCAGGGAAGAAAACACCAGGTAAAGAAGTGACTTTTCTCCCTTCTGAGAACCCTTCTAATCTTACTATAATTTCTCTCTACTGATTTGTTGTTCATGGTATTCTAAAGAAAATAAGGGAAAAATAGTTATTTTACAGGATTATAAATCCTTATCAAAATAACACTCAAATATGAAACTGCATTCAAAGAGCATATAATAATATGAAATCTGAAGACACATAGATCAATCCTGTATTGACTCAAACAGTTTAAAAGTTTATTAGATGTGTATTAGCAATAATGCATTAAGCCCAGAATAATGCATTTAAAATGTGTAGAATCAGGTATGTGAAGCCATTAGTATACATCCATTAGGTACAATATAACAGTTACAAAATTTATGAAATCAAATATATGAGATCAGTACCACATGGATATTAATTCTCAATCTTGTATTTATTTAACCATAACTTGTTAAAGAAAAAGGTCTTTAATTCATAATAAAAATTGGAAGTAATATGAAGAAAAATTCAAGAGCAAACAAGAACAGGTAGTGGTGAATGAGCAGATTTAAACAAAGTAATAAAACAAAAGCAATCTATTAAAATATCAACTGCCCTTAAAAGTGAAAAGGGAATCTTAAAATCAAACTCAAGAGCATAACTTTTAAATGCTATTATACCTGTAAAAGGATAAGCAGTTATCTGCAATATTTTTAAAGGTCAAGGATATATTCAGAAATCAGTCAATGAGGAGGGGAGTGGCAAGGTGCCAGGCATGACTTGGAGAAGAAGGCTTCCATCTTGGCTCTGATGACGGGTGAGGAACACAGCCACAATGGCTGTGAGCATTCAGGAATGTGATCGCTGACAGTGCCATAGACGCTTGAAGGAATATTTGCTCTGTCTATAAGGCAGCAAAGTAGAAGACTGAGCAATTCTAGGAAAATGCTTCTGGTCTGCAAAACTCAGGAGAATCTAATAACAAATCTACCTGTGAAATATGGACACTCTTCTGCAATGGAACTCAGAAGTTAAACATAAGCATTTAGTTATGTGATTCCTTACCCCTCATTAGAAAGCATTCTAATTAGAAAAATCAATACCTCCAGCATATTCTGAGAATAAGATAACACAGTCAAGGCAATGAAGAGATGGCCGCTAAACAAAGCAAAGGAAGCATGGGAGGCTCTAACCTATTTAATCCTTGCCATGTGGTAGACAGTCCTCTAAATGTGTTGTGTATACCATTATTAATTCACTGAATCTTAGAAATACCTCAGACGGAAAGCACCCCTGACAAACTAAGAAACTAAGGCACTGATGGGTTTAAATTACTTGCCCAAAGTCTCACAGCTGGTAAGTGTTGGAGGTTGGGTACAAATGTGGGTAGTCTTTCTCAAGGTCAGTGTCTACTCCTTGTCATTAAATAGTAGTGACTCTCTAGTACTTGCATGGTTTTTGGTTGTAGGCTTTCTGAAGCTGTGGTATGTTTACAAAAAAGTGTTTCAACTTGCTTCTCAATCCCTTTTGTTTTTATATAAAATGTTTCAACTTGCTACTCATAGAGATGTTTTAAAGATTCCTTTGCAACTTCATTTAAATAAGTGTGGAGGTGGCAGTTGTTAAAAAGATGGCAGAGGAGTAGGGGACCCTATTTCAACTGTCCCCTGAATTGAATTGGGTATCTATCAGACCACTCTAAACACCCATGAAATCAGCCTGTGATGTAAGAAGATGTACCCACATTTCTACAAACAGAATATCTTGGGTTGTTGGTCTCAAGGTATGAAGCAGGGAGCCATGATTCTGTGGGAAGATATCGGAAGATAAACAGAAGGAGAGGGAACTTCTGGGATCCCCCACCACCAGAGTGCAAAACCATCCTGTGCTGGGGACTGGGCATAGACTCACAGACTGGTAGCAACAGGGAAAGGATGTTAGAACACTCCCCCAGACTGAAACCTGGAGGTACAAGGCACATGTGTGAACTGGGGTTGGCTGATGGTTTTAGAAGCACAAAGGGCAGAGATGTGCCTGGACCTGGACATGAGGGCTAGGAGTGCTGCTATGGGGTGCACAACCCATGACACTGTGGTTTTTAGCAGCACAGACAGAAATGGAAACAATGTAGCCTAGAAAATTCACTGGAGAACAGACTGATCTCTCTGTTCTGAGATAGAGATTTGGATATGGTCATTTCTGCTCTGATTCTCAGAAGAGACACTGAAAGCGGCCAGGGAAAGTTGCCAGAAAACAAAAGCCCCCCAAAAATGGTTTTCACTGAGCCCACACCTCCCCCCACCACCACCACAGGGAACAGGGCAACTCTGCCCAAACAGTGTTGTTTGAGTAACAGTGTGGCAGGCCCCTCCCTCAGAAGACAGGCAGGAAGAACAAAAGGCCGTCAATAAGAGGTCCCTATAAAACATGGGCATCTTGCTAGGGTTGTGGACAATAATTTGGACTTTGTACATTCAACCACCCCTCAACAGAATGACTAAGAGGAGGAACCACCAACATAGGAAAGACTCAGATACTGTGACCTCTGCCGCTGACTTAATGGATGTGGATATAAGCAAGATGTTGGAAATAGACTTCAGGGTAACAGTTATGAAAACAATAGCTAGGATGGAGAAAATCATTACTGGCAACATAGATTCTCTAAGGGCAGAAACGTGAGCTGATCTGTCAGAACTTAAAAATGCTATCATCTAGATCCAATCTAATCTAGATACTCTAACAGCTAGGGTAAATGAGGCAGAAGAACAAATTTGTGATAGAAAAGAAGGAACAGGGAGAAGCCTGAACGAACAGCTTAAAATCCATGAAGCCAGAATTAGAGAAATAATGACACCATAAAATGTTCCAATGTCAGAATTATTTGGATCCCTGAGAGGGGAGGGAGTCCTGGAAGATATATTTGAGCAAATCATAGCCAAGAACTTCCTTAATCTGGGGAATGAAACAAGCATTCGTGACCTAGAGGCAGAGAGGGCCTTTCTGAAGATCAGGGAGAACAGACCAATGCCCCAGCATGTAATAGTAACACTCACAAATCTTAGAACCAAGGAAATCATCTTAAGGCCAGTTAGGGGGAAGAAATTCCTTAGGTACAGAGGGAGGAACATCAGAGTAATGTCAGACCTGTCACAGAGACCTGGAAAGCCAGAAAGGGCTGGCAAGATATAGTCAGGGTACTAAATGAGAAGAACATGTAGCCAAGAATTCTTTACGTGGCAAGGCTGTCATTCAGAATGGATGGAAAGATAAAGAGCTTCCAGGACTGGCAGAGACTGAAAGAATATGTTACCACTAAGCTGGCTCTGCGAGAAATACTAAGGGGGTTTCTATAATAGGAGAAAGACCCCAAAAGTGAAATAGAACAGAAATTTACAGAGATAATCTATAGAAACAAGGACTTCACAGGCAACATGATGACAATACAATCCTATCTTTCCATAATCACCCTCAATGTGAACAGCCTAAATGCTCCGATAAAATGGCACCGAGTTGTAGATTGGATAAAAAGACAGGACCCACTCATATATTGTCTACAAGAGAATCATTTTGAATCTAAAGATACATTCAGAGTGAAAATGAAGGGAGGGAGAACCATCTTTCATACCAACAAACCTCAAAAGAAAGCTAGGGTAGCAATTCTCATATCAGAAAAAAATAGATTTTAATCTAAATACTGTAGTTAAAGACACAGAAAGACACTCTATCATTCTTTAAAGGCTTTATCCAACAGAATATCCAACAATGGTACATATCTATAGGCCTAACATGGGAGCAGCCAACTACCTAAGTCAACTGTTAAACAAAATAAAGAGATGTATTGATAATAATACATTAATAATAGGAGACCTCAACTCTCCACTTTCAGCAATAGACAGATCATCTAGGCAAAAAATCAAAAAAGAAATAAGAGTTTTGAATAACACATTGGACCAGATGGACTTCATAGATATATACAGAACATTCCACCCGAAACCAACAGAATACTCATTCTTTTCGAAAGTACATGGAACCTTCTCAAGAATAGACCACATTGGGATTATTCCCTACATATTCTCAGACCACAGTAATTTGAAACTAGAACTCAATCACAAGAAAAAGTTTGGAAGAAATTTAAACACTTGGAAGCTAAAGACCTGTTTGGGTCAACCAGAAAATCATAGAACTTAAACAATTCATGGAAACCAATGAGAATGAAAACACATTGGTCCAAAACTTATGGGATATGGCAAGGGTGGTCCTAAGGGGGAATACATAGCCATCCAAGCCTCACTCAAAAAAAGTAAAAACATCCTGAATACACAACTATCTTTACGACTTGAAGAACTGGAAAATCAACAACAAATTAAACATAACTCACATATGAGAAGGTAAATAATTAGGATTAGAGCAGAGATCAATGAATTAGACACCAGAAATATGGTAGAACACATCAACAAAACTAGAAGCTGGCTCTTTGAAAGAATTAGTAAGATTAATAAACCACTGGCCATACTTAACCAAAAGAAAAGAGAAAGGACCCAAATTAATAAAAGTATGAAGAAAAGGGAAGAGATCACAACTATCACTAAGGAAATAGAAACAATCATCAGAAATTATTATCAACAGCTATATACAAATAAGTTAAGCACCTAAAAGAAATGGATGCATTTATGAAAACCTATAAAATACCAGAAGAAATTGAGAGCCTGAATAGACCAAAAACCAATAACAAGATTGAAGCAATGATCAAAACTTCCCAAAAAACAAGAGTCCAGGACCTGATGGATTCCCTAGGGAATTCACCAAACATTCAAAAAAGAAATAGCATCTGTTCTCCTGATGCTCTTAAAAAAAGAAGAAGAAGAAAAAGAAGAAGAAGAAGAAGGAGGAGGAGGAGGAGGAGGAGGAGGAGGAAGAGGAGGAGGAGGAGGAGGTGGAGGAGGAGAAGTAAAACTTTAAAGAAACAGAAGGAAAACTTCCAGACTCTTTTTATGTAGTCAGCATTACCTTGATCTCCAAACCAGGTAAAAACACCCCCAAAAAGGAGAATCAGACGAATATCCCTGATGAATATGGATGCCATGATTCTCAACAAGATCCTAGCTAATAGGATCCAACAGTACATTTAAAGGATTATCTACCAGGACCAGGTAGGATTTATCCCTGGGATGAAAGGATGGTTCAACATTCACAATTCAATCAATGTGCAAGAACACATAAATAAGAGACAAGAATGACATGGTCTTCTCAACTGATGCAGAAAAACCACTTGACAGGGGCGCCTGGGTGGCTCAGTGGGTTAAAGCCTCTGCCTTCGGCTTGGGTCATGATCTCAGGGTCCTGGGATTGAGCCCCACATTGGGCTTTCTGCTCAGCGGGAAGCCTGCTTCCCTTCCTCTCTCTCTGCCTACTTGTAATCTCTGTCTGTCAAATAAATAAATAAAATCTAAAAAAAAAAAAAAAGCATTTGACAAAAGATAGCATCCTTTCCTGATTAAAACTCTTCACAGTATAGGGATAAATGGAATATTCCTCAATTTCATAAAATCCATCTGTGAAAAACCCTCACAGCAAATATTATTCTCAATGAGGAAAAGCTGAGAATGTTTTCCTTAAGATCAGGAACACAGCAAGGATACCCACTCTCACCACTATTATTCAACATAGTGCTAGAAATCCTAGCAACAGCAATCAGACAACAAAAAGAAATAAAAGTATTCAAATTGACAAAGAAGAAGTCAAACTCTCTCTCTCTTCACGGATAACTTGATATTTTATGTGGAAAACCCAAAAGACTTCACCCCCAAATTATTAGGACTCATACAGCAATTAATATGGCACTATACAAAATCAATGCATAGAAATCAGTTGCTTTCTTATACACTAAAATGTAACTGTAGAAAAATAAGTTAGAGAATTGATTCCATTTACAATAGCACCAAAAACCTTAAGATACCTTAGAATAAACATAACTGAAGAGTTAAAAGATCTATACTCCACAAACTACAGAACACTCATGAAAGAAATTAAAGAAGACACAAAAAGAAAAACATTCCATGCACATGGACCAGAAGAATAAACATTATTAAAATGTCTATGCTGCCCAGAGCAACCTATACTTTCAACAGCATCCCGATCAAAATACCAACAGCATTTTTCAAAGTGCTGGAACAAACAATCCTAAAATTTGTATGGTACCAGAAAAGACCCCCCAATCACCAAGGAAATGTTGAAAGAGAAAAACAAAGCTGGGGGCATTCATTGCCTGATTTCAAGCTATATTACAAAGTTGTGATCACCAAGACTGCCTGGTACTGGCACAAAAAACAGACACATAGATCAATGGAACAGAATAGAGAGCCCAGATATGGACCCTCAACTCTGTGGTCAAATAATCTTCAACAAAGCAGGAAAAAATATCCAATGGAAAAAAAGACAGTCTCCTCAATAAATGATGCTGGGAAAATTGGACGGCTATATACAGAAGAACGAAATGCAACCATTGTCTTACACCATACCCAAAGATAAACTCTAAATGGATGAAAGACCTCAATGTAAGACAGGAATCTATCAAAATCCTAGAGGAGAACATAAACAGTAACCTCATGACATCAGCCACAACAACTTATTTTAAGACATGTCTCCAAAGGCAAGGGAAACAACAGCAAAAATGAACTTTTGGGACTTCATCAAGATAAAAAGCTTTTGCTCAGCAAAGGAAACAGTCAACAAAACAAAGAAGCAAGCCACAAAATTGGAGAAGATATTCACAAATGACACTACAGACAAAGGGCTGATATCCAAGATCTATAAAGAACTCCTTAAACTCAACACACACAAAACAGATAATCATGTCAAAAATGGGCAGAAGACATGAACAGACATGTCTTAAGGAAGACATACAAATGGCTGAAAAACACATGAAAAAATATTTAATCATGATTAGCAATCAGGGAAATTCAAATCTAAACCACAGTGAGATACCACATTGCACCAGTCAGAATGGCAAAAATTGACAAGGCAAGGTACAACAAATGCTGGAGAGGTTGTGGAGAAAGGGGAACCTTCTTACACTGTTGGTGGGAATGCAAGTCAGTACAACCACTTTAGAAAACAGTGTGGAGAATCCTCAAATAACTAAAAATAAGCTACCTTATGATCTGGCTATTGCAGTCCTGGGTATTTACCCCAAAGATACAGATGTAGTGAAAAGAATGGCCATTTGTACCCCAATGTTCATAGCAGCAATGTCCACAATAGCCAAACTGTGGAAAGAGCCAAGATTCCCTTCAATAGATGAATTGATAAAGATGTGGTCCATATACACAATCAAGTATTACTCAGCCATCAGAAAGGATGACTACCAAACTTTTGCATCAACATGGACGGGACTAGAGGAGATTATACGGAGTGAAACAAGTCAAGCAGAGAAAGTCAATTATATGGTTTTACTTATTTGTGAACATAAGCAATAGCATGAAGGACATTAGGAGAGGGGAGGGAAAAATGAAGGGGGCGGGGATCAGAGGGGAAGACAAACCATGGGAAACTATAGACTCGGAGAAACAAACTGAGGGTTTTAGAGGGGAGAAAGGTGGGGGGATGGATTAGCCCGGTGATGGGTATTAAGGAGAGGATGTATTTCATGGAGCACTGGGTTTTATATGTGAACAATGGATCATGGAAAACAACATAAAAAACTAATGATGTACTATATGGTGACTAACGTAACATAATAAATAGATAAACAAACAAACAAACACACACACAAACAAACAAACATAGAGGCTAGAAATATGTGTCTTATATATAATGAGGTAAATCGAGAAGTAGGTAAGACTCTCAACAGATTATTAGTATTAAGGTAATCTCAGTAATATTAAGGTCCTTTATCCCTTTATGTTTTATGGAAGGTTTTTTTTTTTTTTTTCCTTCCCTTTACTTATTTCAGAGCAGAACAATAGGAGACCTCTGGGTAACAACATGCTGTGTGTACATACAATGGAGTAAAACTGATTTTCATGACTTATAAACTAGCTTCAAAATCAACTCTGTAGGGGAACTGCAAAAATATTCTATTCAACATCAGTATTCTAGAATAAGTGTATAGCTTCCTAGTGTGACAATGCTTATTTCAAAAGCAAATTAGGATTAGGCTTGTCTCAGTATTAGATTTATTGTTTTGAGCACAGACCAAGTGCTCTTTTCCTTCATTAACTTTTATTTATTAAAATTGAAAAACAAAACAAAAGAAAACATAGATAAGTCCTGTCAATGTAGAAACTTCAATCTTGGAGGTAATTGCTATTAGGAGACACTTCAGCTGGAATTCATTGAAAAAACAGAGGCAAATGTGAGTTAAAACACGAGATTCAAGGCAGCAACATGTCTCGTGTACTTTTTTTTTTAATTACTCTTTGCTAGTTTACTGTATTTAAAAAACTGAAGGTCATGCACTTTTAACACCAAGAAACTTGCATATTGACCTCGTTGAAATTGATTCATAAATATTTGTACAAACATGATTTTGAAAATGATTCAAATTTATAATGGGATGTGAATAATACATTAAGTTCTGAACCTAATATACATAAAGTTACCTCATCATTATTGATTTTAAAATGGAAATATAACATTGAGATTTTAAATTAGCTCAGTTGGCTGAAGTTAAATATAGTAGGGTTGATCACACATACTTACTGGTGTTCTCTACTTATAACCCACTAGGATTGCTATTGTTTCTGGGCTGGTCATTGTAGGTTTTTCCTTAGGCAGAGCTAGGAAATATTTTAAGGAAATAGGCACAATATTTTCATATTGAAATTAAAAGTTCAAAGTTAAAACTGTTGACTTTTTTTCTTTGAGTTTTTATTTGGGTCACTGTTGCTTCTACTGAGAATCTTAACTACATACTTATTTGCTCTATCATATGTGTATCCATCCTCTTCTGTCATCTCTGTGTCACCTCTGTAGCATTATAAGATTCAATAATGAAAGAGCTTAAGATTTCTTTGGATTTACTTGTGCTTGGGGCACATCTCACCAGATATATATAGCTAAATTACTGTGTTTTGAAATCATTTAATTTGATTAGGCTACTAATGCAAGAAAGAGCCAACATTTTATTACGCTTTCAATACTCAAGGATTTTCAAATATATATTTATTTATTTTAGAGATGGGGAAAGGTGGGGAGTGCAAGAGAGGGAGAGAGAGAATCTTAAACAGGCTTCACGCTGGGTTTGATCACATGACTCTGAGATCAAAATCTGAGCCAGAAGCCACTGAACCACCCAGGTGTCCCCTTATGGATTTCTTTTTGAAACTGATTTGATTTTGTTTCAGGATTACGTAAAACATGTGAATGTTTCTGAAGGCAAAACTAAAAACACTTGAACTTTGGAGAAGGGAAACTTCCATCCTGGTGCCCTCCCTTCCTTTTGAGTAAGAATTTTTTGTTGACATACACACATACATACATACATACATTTATTTATTTATTTATTTATTTATTTATTTTACCTTGGGGAGTGGTAGGCAGAGGGCAGAACTTGTCTGTCCTTCAATTTTTCTGTTTTTGTTTTTCTTCCAGGATTCCAAATTTTTCTGTCTGGCCCAGAGTTTTCACTCAATATTCCATTTACACCAGGCTTCTCTCCCTTTCTTCATCCCACATTCTCTCCAGAGTGCTGTGTTTTGGAGACCACCTATTCTGTTGCTGGGCTCTCTACAGTTGATGCTTTGGTTGCATGAGGATCCTTTCCAAAATTTTCATTCTTAGGGTGGACCTTTGGGGGTTAATTGACCTTAATTCCTTTTTCTCTTTTCCATGCAATTTTTCTGAAATGCTCCAGTGTCCTACAAAACGTTATAGGGGGACGGTGAGAGACCATTGTCTGGAAATTGAAATTTGTAGTGTTTCACTGTCCTCTTACTACAGAATTTGGTTTCTATTGGTTCTTTTTCTTGTTCTTTATAGTTCGTTGGTGAATGTATAGAGAAATGTACATTTAAGCAACTGCCATTAATTTGAATATCCAGAAATCATTTTTTTTAAATGTAAGTACTTTCTTATGTAAAATCTTCCCATGCATAATTTTGCCCTTTGGTTTTTTTTTTTTTTTTTTCATTTAACAGTTGATAATTATCCCAAAGAAAAGGTAATAGGAATATTAAGAGATTTTTCTCATTCTCTTTGCAGCTACATTGTATTCCATTTTAGGTATATGCCGTAGTTTATTTGACTTGTCAAGGACAGTTGGGTAGTTTCCAGTCTTTTACTTTTACAAAGAGTTATTTCAAGCAGAGGACATTTCACATTTGGGGCAGTATATCCTGGAGATATGACACCTCAAATTGGTGTTACTGAGCCAAAGAACAAACTAATTTTGCTAGATATTGCAAAATACCCCTCTAAGGTGACTCACTACTGTGCATTCCTCCAAGAGCATAGGATGGTATGGTTTCTTCACAGTCTGGCCAACACAGCATGTTATCTCCATTAAACTGGTCTTTTCGTTTCTCCTCCATTCATTTGAACAGCACAATAATCACTATTTTATAATTGCATAAATTCACATATGCCACTGGCCTTTATGGCTTAAGAGAGTGTACTTTAATTTTATTCTTATCAAACACAAGGGAAATTCTACTCACTGAGTGTTCCATGGCTCTTTTTAATGACTACTATGAATTGTGTATAAATAGATGGTCATTGTGGGGGTTTGACTCATATGATGAATTTGCAGCAATAATTTTGCTGTTGTTTTGAGGCCAGTGGAAGCATTTTCCCTGATTTGACTGCCAATTGCTATGCATACTTCCCCAAGGCATGACCAGCACATCCAGAACAGTAACCGGTGTATTAACAAGGGGATATGAGGGGAAGACGTTTGTTCATTTATTTCTTCCTTCCTATAATACATGCTAATTTAGTGCCTCCAGCAATGAGCAAGGTGTTTAGAGTTTAGGGGGAAGTACGTAGGGGCAAACAGGGAATTGACTATAGAATGAATACATTTGAAGGCCATCATAAATTCAAGGCGCAGGAGCCTCTCCAGATAGCCATAAGGCTACCTGGCAGGGGGATATTCCAGGTAGAGGGGAGAGCAAGTTTATGATGTACCCTGGCTCTCATGGACTAAGTAGAGCAAGAAGGCCATGTACTGGAAAGGTGTTTGAACAAGGGGAAGAGTAAAGAAGTGCTAAGAGGTAATAAGGGACTAATTATGTAAAATTGCTCCTTGTATTTCTTTCAGTGGAGCCAAGTTCTGTAAAAAGAATTAGTAGCAGAGATCTTTATGAAATCTGAAGTTGTTAGTAAATTGTGTACAATGAAAAGAAGATCAGGATATCTGGGTTCAAAGAGGAAATTCACCTTTCTCCTTAGTATCCACACCTGATTACCTCTGTCCACCAGAAGGACCTTTGCTTTCTTCTTTTTATTTAGTTTTTCTTTCTATTTTGGCCTTCTCTTGAGACTTCCTGTCTTGTCACATCTCCAATTTGTATTCCCTGTTTTTATTTCTCTTACTAAAATGCTTTTCTAAATTTTTGTTGATAGCAGACATATTAAGCAACATGTACAACTTTTTATCCCCATTTCCTAAAGCTTGTGAATCTTTAGAGAAAGAGAGAAGGAATGAGAGCAAGAGAGAGTGATACTAAGTGAACTTTACTTAAGTGTTATAAAGTAGTAAACATATATCACATAGCAGAATACTGATAAATTTGTTTTAGGGGAGCCTTCAAATAGATACATTAATGTTCATGGAAAGAAACATAAAGCCTCATTATCATAAGAAGGGTTTCTACTTTAGAGTCTTTGAAGTATTTTAGAGAATAAACTCACTAAAATTTTATATGCTTGTAAAAAATACAGTGCATAAAATTATTTAGTAATCATTCATAGTTTCAGAATGTTTTCCAAAGAGATGATATAGCATCTGCTACATATTTATGCACAAATAGAGAGTCTTCAATAGCCTTAGTCTTTGAGTGGCTGCCTAGCAAACAAGATGGACTGTTTGGATAAAGATTTAAACCTCTGAAAAAGAAATACGAAATTGGTCAGGACAGTTAATAAAAGAGATGTTCAATGAATGTTGAACAAGTGAGTAAGATGGTTTACTACTAATTCTTTTTTTTTTTTAACATTTTGTTTATTTATTTGACAGACAGAGATCACAAGTAGGCAGAGAGGCAGAGAGAGAGAGAGAGAGGAGGAAGCAGGCTCCCCGCTGAGCAGAGAGTCCTATGCAGGGCTTGATCCTGGGACCCTGAGATCATGACCTGAGCCGAAGGCAGAGGCTTAACCCACTGAGACATCCAGGCACCCCTACTACTAATTCTTGCTACATATGCTCAGCTAAGCTTTCACTCTTGACCAGCTTTCCTGTTGAGCATATTTTTATTACCTTATTACTTTCTTTACAGAAGCTACTTTAAAATATTTTGCCCTTTCTAAACAATAGACTCAAACCTATTTCCTTTGCTTCAGTAGACTGTTCTTGACCCTTTTACAGATTAAGACCATCTGCACTGAACCTGACCCTGGTATTATGACCAGTGACACAGCTCAGGGGGTTCCTTCATTGCTTTAAAATTGTAAGAAGCTGTCACTTTCTTTGTAGCACCTAATGCACAAGTTCTTGTATTGTGGCTGTGTGTGATCATATCTGGTATTTTCAGTAGATTCATTAAATCAGTAAATATGTGCTTGATATTGAATGTGTTTCCAGAAGACTTGTTGGTGCTAAATACATAGAAGTGAGAGAAAAAAAGATCATCTCCTACACAGAGTTTATATTCCAAAGGGGATCAGAGAGGCAACACAGAAGTCCGTGAAGAAAAACACAAGATTATTTGAAATAATGGGAAATAATGAAATTGAAGTAAGGGGAAGGCCAAGAAGGCAAGAAACCGGTTATTTGAGGAATTAAAAGTGGTAGTGCAAGGTTGGGGCTTATAATTTAATAAGCCAGTAAGGAAAAGTATATCCAAGGGCAGAGGAAGAGTCTCAAAGCCTTGAGGAGCACCTGACTGGGTCGGTCAGTAGAGCATGCAACTCTTCAGCTTGGGGTTGTAAGTTTGAGCCCCATGTTGCATACAGATTTCCTTAGAAACAAAATCTTAAAAAACAGAACAAAACAAAACAAAAAACTTGCTCTCTTTGGAAAAGAAAATTATACTCAAAATCTTGAGATCAAAGATTCTTTCACTCTTTTCTTAGTCTTCTCCATTGAAATTTTAGCACAGGTGTGCATGTCACAACTTCCTAGAATAAATTTAGAGGAGGGGGTCCTGAATCATGGAAGAATATTTGAAGGAAGCAGAGATGGTTAGATGCATACAGACAACAGGAAGGAAAAGAGGTTTACATGGCTGTCTTTAAGTAATTTAAAGGATTGTTTGAGGAATTGTTTTTCTTTAATATGTTGTTGGGGAGGAAAAAAAAAATTCTCTGTCCTTGGGTCTTTGGCTGGTCTTATAATCAAATAAACATAGAACAGTTTAACAGGAGAAAAAAACTGGTTTAATTACATATGTGTGGCCCATAAGAATCTGAGACCCAAGGGCAAGTAGAGAAATTGAGGCTTGTGTGCCATCCTGAGCTAAGGAATGGGATTGAGGCCTGGGGCTTCAAAGAGAAGGAGAGTAATTCATAATAAGAACAAAAAGAAGAGCAGATGCTTGGTATTAGATATTTGCCTTGCCATACAGATAGGTCATTTAGATAGAAGTTATCTCTGGTAATAGCTATTTCTCAGAGACACGTCCCCTAAACAAATTCTTTTAGGTAGTTAAGGGAGATGTGAACGTTTTTCTTGAGTCTGTCAATTCTTGATTGCTTTTAGCTCAAAATATCCACAGACAAAGTGTCATATTTTGGGGTCACATACTCTGCTCAGTTCAATGCAAAACTAATAGACAGTGGGAAGAAATGATAGAAAAAAAAGGTTCAGTTCATATAAAATCAGTAGTAGGTGTCTAGTGATAGAATTGACTCACTAAGTTCAAACAGATATTGGGACTGCTTGTCAGAGGGTCTTTTAGGGGCCCCACTCCAGGATGAGAGCCCCAGCACTGCTGAATATATTTCTTTGCAAAGTAAATGCTAAACATCCATCTTATGCTATGAGTGAGTGAATAAAGTTCTTGGTAAGCACACCAGTATCACACAGTCAAAAGCAAAAAGCAGTACAAAAAAGTTTTAGGAGTAGAATTCTAGACAACTGAATGCAAACTTTTATTCTGTTTTCACAGAAGTGAAGGAATGGCAGCAAAGTAGTGTTCATGCACCTGACATTCAGCAAGCCAATAAAAGCTGAATAGACACCCAGCTTCTGCAAAGAAGAAGAAAAAAAAAAAAAAGACTATTTAGTCGGGTGGTGCCACCAGGTGAATGGAGAGCTAATGCTCTAAAGTCCTAAATTCCCCGTGGCTTGCAAGTGAGAGTTTTTAAGAGCACATTTAGGGGCAAGGGTCTCCTGTGAAGGTGGATGTCATTGATTGGAGGCCCATGAGGTCATGTTAACAGATGTTACTTAATAACTTCTGGTGCCACTTTGCCTGGTCCCCTGGAGGGCTATTCCATCTCAAAAGATTTGGAATCTGAGAAATATCCTTGTTCTATACTAGAGATTTGAGTCGTGCGGATTAACTACTTGTACAACAGATTCCTTTGAACGATAAGCAAGCATTCTTATCCTTTGAGGCTAGGCCAATGCATTGCTTGGCCAGTCAGCTGTGCCTGGGGGTGATATGACCTCTAGTGTTCATTCTTCCATCTGGACTACAAGATAGAGGTCAGCTCCAGTGAATTCTTCATTTAATAGACACATATGTGGGAGCGCATTTGTAAATCTCTTTTCCTGTTTTACACACTCCATTGCATATTAGTTAACAAGTACTACATTTACACATTTAAATGCTATCTGATTTGTTCCCTCTAACTTTAGTCCTACTAAGTGTCATTCACATTGAATCGTGTGAAATATGTTCGATCCAGAATAGAATACCTATTGTAAATTAACCATTTATCAACTCAACCTTCCTTAATTACACTGAAGGTTGACCTGTTATATCTTCATTTATTTCTTTCATTTCCAACATGGGAATTCCGTTGACTTGCACTCTCTCGTCCTGTGTGACACTGAGGAGGAGAACAAGATACCCCACCATATACCTCTTTAGCATAAGGATTATCTTGAGTTGAATTTTTTAAGAAACTACAGAAACAAAAGAAGGTCTGAAAACCATGAGAATGTAACCCTTTTATAGGAGATATTTACAGTTGTTAGGTCACCTTCCATTTGGAAGGGTGTCCTCCTCCCTGTACCAGGAAGAGAAGGACGACACTTAATTTCTAGAAACTCTTTATCAGTGGAGACAGCAAAGACTTAAATATGCACACAAACTTACCGTCATTTACTGTTCTTTTCCTGGTCACTTCCCACAATGTGCCTCCTGGTCCCTCCACCGTCTTTTGTCTTTAACGGGACATGGGATTTAAGATGATGGCTTGGGCCATTGCAGGGAGTTACTCAGTTTTCCAGGGTCTCTCCCTTGCACACAGGAGGTATACACATTTTTGAACTTTTGATTCTTTTTGGTCCTGGTAACCTGTCTTTCATTAAAAGGGATCTCATCTACGATCTTCAGAAAGGCAGAGAAAAAAGTATTTTCTTTTTCTCTTACTGCATCCATCTTGTTGAAGTGGAAAGAATATGAGTTTTTCCTTTAAGACTGTGTTGTCCTTCTTAATGAAGTGGGAGACATTGGATCTTGGTTAATCACTAACTAGATGACACTGGGAAATTCCCTTATTGTAGCTGGGCTCATAAAATGATAAAATGAGGGCAATAATTTTTATCTTAGATTGTTGCAACTTTCTCATTTAAAGGAGAGCAGTTGAAACACTAACACATAATGGCTATCCCATAAATATTTTGTTTCTTTTTATGAGACTACAAACAGAACTGTCATAGAGAAGGAGACCTATGTCCTTATGATATATTTAATACTTTATTTGGGGGAATTTATTTTCCTCCTTCCCAAACTATACATCCTTTCTCTCTACATATAGTGTAGATAAAACTGTTCTACTTAAGAAACTCAGTATAAATTAGCCAATATGAAAGAATTTATAATCTATAAAATATTATAAAAATTACCTTCAGATAAAAAGAAAGGATACATGAAAAGATAGATTTTCCTTTATAAAAAAGTTATTTGGCAAGAATTATAACACATACTTCTTGTCTTTATTTATTGATTTATTTGTTCATTCATTTTTAATTTATTGATTCATTCTTTCAGGAGCATTTGTTAGCATTTCCTATGGGTGAGGGTTTACACACATGCCCTATTCATAATCAAATATTTTGCTATTATACTACTAATATAAATACTTCATGCTTTTGTTGATGGAGCAGAATTTTAATTGGCTATTTCTTCCAAATGGCATAATTTTTTATGGCATGTTTTTGAAAAAGCTCCAACAGTGGAATTCAAATAGACTATCATAATTTCTAATATTATTAAGGGAACTCAATTCGATAGTTAACCTCAGAATGCTGCTTTTGGAACATAATTCTAAATGAGGTATGGTTTAAAGAAGAGTTTACAGGATGTCTATGAAATATGCAAATGACTAAATTGGTTTCTTACGCTATTTCTTAATGCTATGGTACCACTTCACTGATGTATAACATTGATGTAGCAGTAAAATTTTAAAATGATAAGGAGGACTAAACCATTTAGATGATTCATATAGAAAATTGCTTTTGAGTTTATTTTAAAGTGCTTTATGTAAACTAGACCTTTATCGAAAGTTTACTTATGGTTAAAATGAGTTGCACAGGATTTTTTGTACCACTTTTTATAAATGAATAACCATCACCACTAAGACTACCTTGTTCAGAATGCATTACTTAGTTCTTCTATTTCCAGGAGTCATGTAATTGTGGACATCTATAACACTTCTTTCCATTATTTGCTAATCTATTGAAGAAACTGTTTTCAATATTTGATAATAGCAGTAATGGGCTTTTAAAATTACGCCACAAAGAAAGGATACTGCTCTTTGCTGCTAAGAATGAAGAGAAGGTAATACAAGGGTGGGGGTTGGTATAAAACAGCAATGGCAAGTTAAAATTTATCACACAGGTCCTCAGACTTCCAGCACTTGTTATGTTTTGAAGCTAAGAATTTGGAGGCAAAAAAATATAACTGACATTTTAAAGAATAAGTGGACTAAAGTGTTATTTCAAAAGGAAGTTTTTCTACCCTAAATTCCCTGGTAATTGTAATTCCATAATTACAAATCTCTCTCTCCTGTTTCAAATGGATAGTGGGCAGTTGGTTAGGTTCTAACAGGATACCTGGAAGCCAGCAAAGATGAAGTCAGGGTCAGCCATTAGGAAAGCAAAGGCTTGTCCTGGCAGCTCTCCAAAAAGCAGCCACAAGAAGCCGGATCAAACCAAACAGGCCCAAGGTGGTGGGTGCCATGACAGCAAACCCCTGAACAAATGAGGAAGAAAAAAAATGCAAAACTATGTTTCCTAGAAGTCCTCACCCCAAATAATGAATATTCCATTTCTTTGTTAACAACTGTCAGTACAAGATTAGAAGCCTAAACCCAGGTGTTCACAGCTCTCTCTCTTGCACTCGTGCTCTCTCTCACCCACTCTCACAATGGAGAGCGTCCTTGCCTTTAATAAATTGTCCTGTTTGTACTTCTCATCTGCTGTGCTGAGTCTGTCCTTCAATTCTTTCTCCTGAAGAGACCAAGAGCCTTTGGAAATATTTTTGGGATGGGCTGAGGAAAGGCCTCCGGGCCCAGGGTCTCCCCAGCTCACCTGGCAACAAAATTATTTCATTATTATGAACTATATATCCCAAAAGACTGTTCAGTACTTAATGTTGAAGAGATAGACAATCACCTATGTAAATATACTCAAATAAATATATATACACATATAATACATATTATATATTATATATATAATTGTACATGTGCTCACTGTCTCATTGTTCTTGCAAGAGTGATGGCAATAAAATGGAGTTGTAGGTAGTTCCCAAGCCCATCCTTCTACAGGAACTTTAAAAAAAAAATCAAGCAAAATTGTCAGAATCATCATGCTTAGAAAGTAGTCAAATCTATACAGAAACCAAGGAAATCAATGAATCAAGGAAAAAGCAACTCAAAAATGGTAGGAAGGCTTTGTGACATGAGGACTTGTGCTGTCCTGCCTGCTCCTGGACCAGCAGTTGTCTTCAAGACAGCAGCCACATTTCCAGTACGGGACCCTGATTCTTAGATCTGGGGGAGCAGGTCCTCTTCTCATATGTGCTTCTCTGGTCTTCCAGCCTGTCTAGGTTCTACCTGAAGGACTGGTATGAGGAACTTGCCTTTTTTGCCTAATTTGGAACTCAATCAGAGCAGAAAATCTGCAGACATTCTTCAGAAATGTTGCAAGGTACAGGGACACTCTACTGCTGCCTGAGGTAAAAGATTTTAAGTAAAGTAATAATATAGAGCACCATACAAAGGAGGAACACTGGGAAAGAGTGTCATTGGGACAGGAAAGCCTTGCAACACACCTGAATTTAACGAAGACACAGGCGTACCCAGGCAGAACCCAGGCCAGAGAAGGTAAGAGGAACCCTACACTTTCACCTCTGGCTGATTTCTATGCTCAGTGTGAACACTGAGTCCTCAGCGGCCTGGCTACTGCTGAAGGGGTGCCCAGCACAGCCAATGCGCCCAGACAGGGAGTGAGGGGGTTGTCTTTCCAGTTTCTCTTCTTTTTTTTTTTTCATTCCTTTCCTCCCTCCCTCTGTCTTCCCCACTCTCTCCCCCTTCCTTCCATTCTTTCCTTCCTTCCTTCCTTCCTCCCTCTCTTCCTCACTTTCTTTCTCTCTCTGTCCCTTTTGATTTTGCTTCCCAGTAAGTACAGCAAAGCAAATAATCATGTTTTGCAATAAACTCACTTCATGTACTTGATGCTATTTTATTCCTGAATGTTTTATGTTACAATATAGGCTTAGAAGTAGGTGAAGAGTCATGTAAATAAACATAGAAATATATAAAAATGAGGAAGATGGAAAGCTGGCTGTAGTTGTGGAGTAACTCAGCAGATAGAAGGAGAATAAATCCAAGGTAAAACATGAGTGCTCAGCGGCAGATGGCTTCCCTCCCAGGCTCACCACCTGGGCTCGCAGTAACAAGTATGAAACTTGAACAAGTACAGTGTCCCCATCAGTGCACTACCAGAGCAGAAACATCTCTCCTGCAAAAATTCAGAGATATTCCCTTCACTTATGACATTCCATAAGATAAGCAAGGGATTAATGTCATTTTTCTTCTTTAAATAGACATACTTAAAGTTTTAGTTTTCCTATGTTTTGCAAACACTTTGCAATGTATCATTGATTGAACTAAATTTTATTCTCATTATTATTATTAATTGTTACTGGGCGTAAAAGGCATAGATGTCATTTAACTATACTGAAATTAAAAAAAAAAAAAAGATATTCCAGGCATGTACTAATGCTCTGATAGTCCTACATAGACAATGTTGAATGCAATTTTTACCAAAACACTTTCATTAAATAAGTTTTAAACATTAATGGAAGTTTTTATTAATTATGCAGAAATTTGACAAGCCAATCCAGTAAACATTGAGTTTTGTTACTTTATGTTAAGAAAAATCAGCACTGCCAGATATACTGAGGTATTTATTTTTCTTCCTCATGCATCATTAGAAATTTTTAAATCAAAATAAATTAATATAGTTTGGGGTAAAATGGTAAAGTACTTAAAATACTTTCATCAGATAGTAATTTCAAGTTAACCATACTGGAAAAAAGGAAGTAAATGTTCATTTACTAAGTCCCTTTTTATTGTGCGTATTGTCTTTTTGATAATATAACCAAGAAATTGTTGAGAACTACTAGCATGTGCATTCCTGACTAAGGGGTGGTCCTACACAGGAAATGCAAGGCTACAATTTTCATAGCTTGTAAAATCAACGATATTTTTTCATCTGAGGTCATAGTGGAAAAATAAAAAAACATGCCAAGGTCAGAGGAAATTCTCAGAGGAGAATGTTGATGGAGATTAATTTGTGAGGAAGATAAATGGGATAATATAGAAAAGAAATGACCACGAAAGATAAGGATCTATGTTTTGGAAATAGTCATCTAAGCTAAAGGGTGCTTTTTACCATGATCTCTTATTCAAATTGATTGGTTTAATTATTATTAGGTGTTTATAGTTCAGTAATTATATTTGGATTCATTTGACTTTAATATTAATTATGGGATCCTAATACTAATACATAGCAATAAAATAAGCAAGAGACATTAGGACCAAATTGGATGTTTCAGTGTACCATTGCAATTGCATACCACTGATAGTTAATAACAATTAAGGCTACATTGTAGCATGACAGTGAGAGTGCGAGGATATTATATTATTATTATTTTTTAAATTTATCGTATGTGTGGTACCAGCTGGATAGGAAGACTTGCTGGGTGTTATTCTGCCTCAGATCATTGATCTTGGTTTAGAGGTTTGTAAAACAAAGGTGGCAGGCTGAGTTCACTGTCCAGGAAATTGAAGGGGGGCAGGGGACTGAAAGATGGCCTAAAGAAGAGTCTCGAAACTCTGCCACCAAAGATGGTAAACCAGTGGTTCCCATCCATGACCCTGGGCTCACTGTAGGACTCTAGAATTATTGCAGTGTTAAAAATTCAGATGTTCGGGCACCTGGGTGGCTCGGTGGGTTAAAGCCTCTGCCTTCGGCTCGGGTCATGATCTCGGGGTCCTGGGATCCAGCCCCGCATGGGGCTCTCTGCTCAGCGGGGAGCCTGCTTCTCTTATCTCTCTCTGCCTGTCTCTCTGCCTACTTGTGATCTCTGTCTGTCAAATAAATAAATAAAATCTTTAAAAAAAAAATTCAGATGTCCACATAACACCATGTCCAGATTGAATAAATAGTACTACTCAGTCAACATTCAACAGGTATCTATTGATTTCCTACCATGCTCTGTCCCCTGTTCTAGGTGCTGGAGTTATAGGGTGGGCAGAAATGTGTTGTACATCTGATCTGTCTGGAAAGGCATGAAGACGCCCCATTCGCAAAAATAAAATTCATTATTATCAGATGCAGATTATAAACACACTTGGTGAACAGAGTTTATTTTCCCACCAGGTCACATTTCAAACTTGATGAGTTTGGTGGGTATCTGGCTGTACACCATTCTCGTCTCTCTTCTTTCCATATCTAGACTTTTCTCCTCCCCAACCCCGTCTTATTCCACTGACCACCTCATGCATGGTTACCATTATTCTCAACTATAGGCGGTCACAGGCACATGCCCAAACACAGTGGTTCCTTCTGGTGTTTCCAGGAGAAGGGTCAGTGCTCACAATCTTGAGCACAAAATCTGTAATATAAGCACCTTTCTCTTGCCAGTAATAACTGCTTTCAAAGCAAAACTTTAGTGTGTTATTATTAAAAATAACAACAACAAACTCTTCATATGAGGATGAAAACAGAAAAGAAGACCGGCAATGTATCATGGGTATTTGCATATGTCCAGACTCATCAAAGTGTACACACTGCAATATGGGGAATTCATTGTATACCAATCACATGTCAGCAAAGCTGTTAAAAATATATTAAGTTGTAAAAAAGAGCATAGGGGAAGTAAGGTCAAAATTTTTTTAAAAAATCATGTAAAATTCATGTCTTTATGAAATAATAGGATAAGTGGATCAGGATACACTTACCAAAGGTTTATTGGGGTGGCTTTTAAGAATGAAAAATAGGAAAGTAACCCAATAGTCAATAATAAAAGTGTGATTAGATTTTTAATGAGATACAATGACACACTATGGGGCTATCAAAATTTTGATGTATATATATAATTATTTAAGTTGAGAAAAAAACTATAATACTAAGTTTAAAAATATTGAATACATTATGTATTGTCAAGCACTTTTCATTAAAAGGTAAATGAATTTTTAAATATTTTTTTCTTTATTATTCACTGTCAGTAATTTTCTTTTTTTAGGAACTGATTCCACTTTCTAATGACTCTTTCATGGTACCCATGCCTTCCTCGACCTTGTTAATTACCTAGTGATACACAAGAAACTATTATTGTGAAAATGATTGTTTTTAGTAAATGGAATCTGGTTTAATAACCAGTGTGTACATGAAAAAATGTAATTTAAGGTGAGTGACAGATGCATAGTTTGTTAGTACTCAAATCCACATTCACAAATTAAAAGCATCAAATGGTGGCGTCTTTGAGCTTTCTGTTTTTATTCTGTGCTCATTTTTTTTCCTTTGTATGATACTTTGAGATTTTTTTGTCATAATTTACCTGATTCATCTGTGTTGTCTCAATTAATGATCTTAAATTGCCAAATTCCAGTCTAATTCCAAACTCCTGCTTAAAAACTGTTTTTTTCTGTAAACATTAATGTTTCTAGTGCAACAAAGTTCTCCTGGTTTGCTCCAAAGAAATTATAATTTATTTAGGTCTTACCCTTTTTGGGGGTTGAGTTGTCCATTCTGAGGGTCATACCCTGGTTTCCAACAACTCACTCTCTCCTGGTCAGTTTTCTCTGATTGTTTGGATATGTTTGTCCTGCTACTCTTGATCCATAAAATCTGGGTTTTTCTCCTCTTTCAAATCAAAGTGTCATCTTAACACAGTTCTTCAGGCTGTTTTATATTTTATATTTGTATTTGCATATTATATTTATGTTTATATTCCTGGTCCCAAATACACCAGTGAGCCTCTTACTGTCCAGTTCTTATAGCACTTCAAAGCCCAATTTAACCAACACAAGCACATTTTAAAAAGGCCTGGCATTTGGATCACGGATGATATATTCAGCTACACATCCCCTCAACCAACTCTCACCATAATGACTAGAAGAAGGAATGCCCAACACAGGAAAAATTTAGAGACTATGCCCTCTCTATCAGAGCTATTGGATATGGACATAGACAGTATGTTGGAAAGGGAATTCAGGGTAACAATTATCTAGGCAATGGCTAGGTTGGAGAAAACCATTAATGACAACATGGAATCAATTAGGGCAGAAGTGAAAGCTTCCTGGGAAGAAGTTAAAAATGCTATCAATGAGATCCAATCTAATCTAAATTCTCTAACAGCTAAGGTAACTGAGGCAGAAGACAGAATTAGTGATCTAGAGAACAAACTGATAGAGAAAAAGGATCAGGAGGAGGTCTGGGACAAACAGCTTAGAAGCCATGAAAACAGAATTAAGGAAATAAATAGCACCATGAAAGGTCCGATGTCAGAATTATTGGGATCCCTGAGGTGGAGGAGAAAGAAAGAAGACTAGAAGATACAGTTGAACAGATTCTCCATGAAAATTTTCCCTATCTGGGGAGTGGAACCAGCATTCATGTCCTAGAAGCAGAAATATCACCCCCCTAAGATCATAGAATCTAGAAAGACCTCGAGACACCTGATTTTGAAACCGATGAATCATAATTTTAGACAGGAGCTCTTGAGAGCAGCTAGGGAGAAGAGATTCCTTACATACAGAGGAAGGTCCATCAAAATAATGTCAGACCTGTCCACAGAAATCTGGCAAGCCAGGAAGGGCTGGCAAGACATATTCAGGGCACTAAATGAGAAGAACCTGCAGCCAAGAATACTTTATCCAGCAAGGCTGACATTCAAAATGGATGGAGAGATAAAGAGCTTCCAAGATCAGCAAGGTTTAAAAGAATATGTGACCTCCAAGCCAGCACTACAAGAAATATTAAGGGGGGGTTCTATAAAAGAAGAAAGAACCCAAGAGTGTAATAGAACAGAAGTTTATAGAGATAATCTATAGAAACAAGTACTTCACAGGCAACATGATGTCAATAAAAATGTATCTTTCAATAATCACTCTCAATGTGAAGAGCCTAAATGCTCCCATAAAACAGCACAGGGTTGCAGATTGGTTAAAATGTCCATATGTTGTCTACAAGAGACCCATTTTGAACGTAAGTATACATCCAGACTGAAAGTGAAGGGATGGAGAAGCGTCTTTCATGCCACTGGGCCTCAAAAGAAAGCTGGGCTAGCAATTCTTATATCAGATAAATTAGATTTTAAACTAAAGACTGAAGTCAGAGATAAAGAAGGACACTGCATCATTCCTAAAGTATTTATCCACCAAGAATATCTAAAAATTGTAAATATTTATGCCCTCAATACAGGAGCAGCCAACTATATAAGTCACCTGTTAATCAAGATAAAGAGTCATACTGATATGAATGCATTAATAGTAGGGGATCTTAACACGTCACTCTCATTAATAGATCACCCAAACAGAAAATCAATAAAGAAACAAGAGCATTGAATGACACATTGGACCAGATGGAACTCATAGATATATTCAAAACATTCCACCCTAAAACAACAGAATATTCATTCTTTTCGAGTGCACATGGAACCTCTCCAGAATAGACCACATACTGGGTCTCAATTCAGGGCTCAACCAATACCAAAAGATTGAGATTATTCCCTGCATATTCTCAGACCACAATGCTTTGAAACTGGAACTCAACCACAAGAAACAGTTTGGAAGGAATTCAAGCACTTGGAAGCTAAAGACCACCCTGCTTAAGAATGTTTGGATCAACCAGGAAATCAAAGAAGAAGTTAAACAATTCATGGAAACCAATGAGAATGAAGAAACTTCAGTCCAAAACCTATGGGATACAGCAAAGGCGGTCCTAAGGGGGAAATACCTAGCCATTCAAGTCTCCCTCAAAAAAATGGAAAAAAACAGAATACACCAGCTCTCTTTACACCTTAAAGAACTGGAGAATCAACAACAAATAAAGCCAACCCCACACATAAGAAGGGAAATAATCAAGATTAGAGCAGAGATCAATGAGATAGAAACTAGAGATATAGTAGAACGCATCAATGAAACTAGAAACTGTTTTTTTGAGAATCAATAAGATTGGTAAACCATAGGCCAAACTAATCCAAAAGAAAAGAGAAAGGACCCAAATTAATAAAATTATGAATGAAAAGGGAGAGATCATGGCTAACACCAAGGAAATAGAAACAGTCATCAGGGATTATTATCAACAGCTATATGCCAATAAATTTAAGCAACCTAGACAAAATGGATGCATTCCTGGAAACCTATAAACCTCCAAAACTGAATCATGAAGAAATTGACAACCTGAATAGACCAATATCTAGTAACAAGATTGAAGCAGTTATCAAAAACCCCCTGAAAAATAAGAGCCTGGGACTTGAGGGATTCCCTGGAGAATTCTACCAAACATTCAAAGAAGAAATAATGTCTATTCTCCTGAAGCTGTTTCAAAAAATAGAAACAGAAGGAAAACTTCCAGACTCTTTTTATGAAGCCAGCATTACCCTGATCCCCAAACCAGGTAAAGATCCCATCAAAAAGGAGACTTTCAGATGAATATCCCTGATGAATATGGATGCCAAGATTCTCAACAAGATCCTAGCTAATAGGATCCAATAGTACATTAAAAAGGTTTACCACCATGACCAGGTAGGATTTATACATGGGATGCAAGAGTGGTTCAACATTTTCAAATCAATCAATGTGATAGAGCAAATCAATAAGAGAAGAGAGAAGAACCACATAATCCTCTCAATTGATACAGAAAAAGCATTTGACAAGATACAGCATCTGTTCCTGATTAAAACAATTCAAAGTATAGGGATAGATGGAACATTCTTCAACTTCATAAAATCTATGAAAAACCCACAGCAAATATCATCCTCAATGGGGAAAAGCTGACAGCCTTCTCTTTGAGATCAGTAACATGACAAGGTTGCCCACTCTCACCACGTTGTTCAACATAGTGCTAGAAGTCCTAGCAACAGCAATCAGACAACAAAAAGAAATAAAAGGTATTCAAATTGGCAAAGAAGAAGTCAAACTCTCTTTCCACAGATGACATGATACTTTATGTGGAAAACCCAAAAGACTCCACCCCCAAACTACTAGAACTCAAACAGCAAGTCAGTAATGTGGCAGGATACAAAATCAATGTACAGAAATCAGTTGCTTTCTTATGCACTAACACTAAAAATACAGAAAGGGGAATTAGAGAATCAATTCCATTTACTATAGCACCAAGAACCATAAGATACCTGGGAATAAACTTAGCCAAAAAGATAAAGGATCTATACTTAAGGAACTATAGAACACTCATTAAAGAAATTGAAGAAGACAAAAAAAGATGGAAGACCATTCCATGCTAATGGATCAGAAAAATAAACATTGTTAAATTGCCTATACTGCCTAGAGCGGTCTATACTTTCAACTCCATCCTGATCAAAATTCCACAGGCATATTTCAAAGAACTGGAACAAACAATCCTAAAATTTGTATGGAACCAGAAAAGACCCAGAATTGCTAAGGAAATGTTGAGAAAGAAAAACAAAACAGGAGGCATCACATTGCCTGATTTCAAGCTTTACTACAAAGCTATGATCAACAAGACAGCATGATACTGGCACAAAAGCAGACACATAGACCAGTGGAACAGAGTAGAGAGCCCAGATATGGACCCTCAACTCTATGGTCAACTAATCTTTGACAAAGCAGGAAAAAAAAAATACAGTGGATAAAAGACAGTCTCTTCAATAAATGGTGCTGGGAAAATTGGACAGCTATATATAGAAGAATGAAACCTGATCATTCTCTTACACCATACATTAAGATAAACTCGAAATGGATAATGGACCTCAACGTGAGTAAGGAATCTATCAAAATCCTAGAGGAGAACATAGGCAGTAACCTCAAAGATCAGCCACAGTAACATCTTTCAAGACATGTCTCCAAAGGCAAAGGAAACAAAAGTGAAAATGAAGTTTTGGAACTTCATCAAGATCAAAGCTTCTGCACAGCAAAGGAAACAATCAACAAAACAAAGAGGCAAACCACAGAATGATAGAAGATATTCACAAATGACACTACAGACAAAGGACTAATATCCAAGATCTATAAAGAACTTCTCAAACTCAACATACACAAAACAGATAATCACATCACAAAATGGGCAGAAATCATGAACAGACACTTCTCCAAAGAAGACATACAAATGGCTCACAGACACGTGAAAAAATGTTCTTCATAAGCCACCAGGAGATTCAAATAAAAACCACATTAAGATACCACATTACAAAGTTAGAAAGGCCAAAATTAACAAGACAGTAAACAACAAGTGTTGGGGAGGATGTGAAGAAAGGGGAACCCTCTTACACTGTTGGTGGGAATACAAGTTGGTGCAGCCACTTTGGAAAGCAGTGTGGAGATTCCTGAAGAAATTAAAAATAGAGCTTACCTATGACTCTGCAATTGCACTACTGGATATTTACCTCAAAGATAGAGATGTAGTGAAGAAAAGGCCATCTGTACCCCAATGTTCATAGCAGCAATGGCCACAGTTGCCAAACTGTGGAAAGAACCAAGATGCCCTTCAATGGACAAGTGGATAAAGAAGATATGGTTCATAGACACAATAGGGTATTATGCCTCCCTCAGAAAGATGAATACCCAACTTTTGTATCAACATGGACAGGACTGGAGGAGATTATGTTGAGTGAAATAAGTCAAGCAGGGAGAGTCAATTATTATACGGTTTCACTTATTTGTGGAGCATAAGGAATAACACGGAGGACACTGGGAGTTGAAGAGGAGAAGTGAGTTTGGGGAAACTGGAGGGGGAGATGAACCATGAGAGACTGTGGGCTCTGAGAAACAAACTGAAGGTTTTGGAGGGGAGGGGGTTTGGGGGTTGGGTGAACCTGTTGGTGGGTATTAGGGAGGGCATGTATTGCATGGAGCACTGGGTGTGGTACATAAACAATGAATTCTGGAACACTGAAAAAATAAAATATAAAATATATAAATATATAAAATATAAAATATAAAAAATAAAGTAAAAACAAAAATAAAATAAAATGAAATTTAAAAAAAAAGACAGTACTATGTCAAAAAAAAAAAAAAAAAGAAGAAAAGAAAAGAAAAAGAGAAAGAAAAGGCCTGGAATTGTGCTTTCATGAACCACCTTTGCTTTATCTGCATGGTTCTCATTCCAGCTGGTTAACTGATTTTCTGAAGGACCCACAGGAATTTGGGGGCAGGAAGTGTGTATTAGGTATGACAAAATACTTACTGATAACAGTGTTTCTGTAGAACATTAAATAAAAATTGGGGGAAAAATGACATTGGGTAAGCAATAGCATAATGGCATTAATAGTTAATGCCAAGAGCATCTTATACACAGGAGGAAAGAATGGGATGGAAAACATGGAATGATACTTTCCTATTTCTACAGAAATTGGCCTTATATTCCTCACATTTCGATGCAAACAGTAACATCATCAAAAGTGTCAGCAGCAGCTTTTGCCTTAATTTAAATATCAACTTGCAAATTCACGGTTGCCAGATTAGTCATTAAAGGATAATGGAGGGTCTTACCCTTAAAGGTTTGTAGTTTTTATCATAAGGTGAGATAGCCTGGAAATAGCTGGGATGAAATAAAATAAATAGCATCCATATCAATAATTTTCTGTATGGCCCAAGAGCAAACTGTCCTTCTAGATCTTATCCTACAGACCCTGCTTGTGTTAGGATAATAAATTTCAAGATACCGTGCTCTAACTAAATCATGCAAGGCATAGGAGGTATCCCGTTATTCTTAATGGTGTGTAAATATGGCCATAAGTTTATATTAAAGACACGAGTTAGGAAAAGAATTTAGAAGTTATGGTTTGAGTTTGGCTACTGATGTAACCCATGAGGATGGAGAAGGATTTGTTAAATCATAGAGTGAACACTATAATAGAGAGGGGCCATGGTCTAGTGGAAAGGTGCTAGCCTGGGACTCTTCAGCAAAAAGCACTGATTTAGAACCTAATCTCAGGTGACATTATATAGCAAGGCTAAAACCAGTCTTTGGTTCCACCTTACACCAAACTATGATCTTGTGTGGAACTATTTAAACCATCTGTATTACAGTTTTCTGGTAGAATGAGAAGGATGCTATTTGATATGTCTTACCTAATTTATGCTCCTGAAAATAAAATAACTTTACATTGCAAAGGAGATAAAAATTAACCTTATAAAAGCTTACCTATTATACCTGTTATTCATATGTAGTTATTTATAATTAAGTGGCACATATAAGGGATGCCACTTTTTTGGTGATTATTTCTAAATAACTCATTACTTACAAATTTCTTTATTCACCTTTGAAGAAACTTTGTTTTCAGATGGATAATGCATTGACAAAATCAAGGGTTTTCAAAGAGATTAATAGCAACATTTTCTCAATCTGTAAATTTCAAAGAAATGTTCCAGATTCATTTCTGAAAGAACATGCTTTATAGTTGTGACATTAAAGTAGAAAAAAAAATCTTTAGAAATTTTAGGGTGTATTAACTTTTGAGGTTAAGGCAGCTCTAATTCAAAAAGTTTTAAACAATTTGAATCAGGTGAATTTACTTTATACAGTAACCTCAAAATCAAGTGAAATTTGTTAGGTAATTCCATTAACCCATTGCAAAGTAGTTCAAATGAATCCAATTTTAGTAAGAAAAGAAAATATAAAGTACATTTTTTTATCTTTTGATGGTAGTGTCTTTATGACCATAGTACCAAGGTCATTTAAACTAACAGGAACTAAAAGAGAAAAGTAAGAGAGCACAATTCTTTAAAATAATGGAAAAAGCTGTGGTTTTACATTGGATTTTATATTAGAGATACTTTTGCCAAAGTTCACTTTGAAGGTAATGGAGGATAAACTAATTTTCCATAGAGGACTGACCATGTGAAATCATAACATATGAAAGTAGCAATTTTAAATCTACAGAAGCACAGCCACGGAGTGTAATTTCAAATCTAAACCCTTGCAGAGATCAGGAAAGATATAGAGAGTGAGCAATAGTAGGATGATGGAAGACTGTACAGCTAGGGAAGGAGGTGAGAGGATATCACCCTGCTTGACATTGAATTGATACTCTTTTATATTAATTTTCAGCTCCATGGTTTTGGTAATGTTCTCAAAAACTATTGAGTAGGAAGAACCCAACAGAAGTCAAGTTGTAGTTGTTAGCGTCACTCAAAATAACAGAACATATTCTCCTTGCTTTTTACAAGGCATTTTCATTTCAAAAATGTATACATCTTCAAGTCCAGAACTAAATCTTTCCTTTTTTAATTTGCCACAATGCCAATGAAAGTATTTTGCAAAAAAATGGGTCCTACTAACTAGAATTTAATCAAATTTCCTACCCATTTAGATTAAACTAAATTAATGCAATTTTGTTTTAGAACAATGGAGTATAACCATTTCCATATTTACTACTTAAGTTGCAAGAGAAAATTAAGAGTTTTTAGGGGAAAAAAAACATAATCGTGTGCTTCTCTTAAAAGTATTATTTAGAAAATTGGAAGAGTGACTAGAAATCTGCCATTAACAAATATAAACAAGGATATTTACATGCCCTTACTTACTAATTTTTGACATATAGGAACAATTTCCCTATAACATTTTCTTGAATTGGTTTCAGTCATTGATAACGGTGATATGTATGGGCTGAACAAAGCTTTTTACGTATAGGATCTCATGTAACCTTCACTTTCACACTATAAAAAAGGAATCATTGCCACCAGTTTTGTATGAGTCTTTGAGAGTGAGATAGGCTCATCCAGTCTTGAAAATTGAAGGAAATGGTCAACGGACTTGTTTTTAGCAGATTCACTACCAAGCAAACAAATGATAGTGTAACATAGACATCCAAAATTAAGAATGTACTCGTAAGTAGGTACGACTCTCTGATGCCTTGTCCTTCCCAGAGGCCTGTCCGAAGTTTGGCAGTCTGTATGGAATGGTGATGATCTTCCACTACGTAAAGTCAACCTGTAGGGCTGCTGGAAAGCCCCCACCCACACTGAAAGATCTACTCTGCAATCATATGAAGGCACCCTTTTGGGGTCAGAGTTTCATTCTTCTCTTTTCAATTGTTTGCTACCACATTGAGTCTACAGCAGTCTTGGCCTGCTTAAGAAATTAAGAAATACATTAAATTAGAGGTGTGGGCTAGCTCATTTGGAAGAGCGTCTGACTCTTGGTCTCAGGATTGAGACTTTAAGCCCCATGTTCGATGTAGAGATTACTTTTAAAAAATTGTTAAATAATTTGGCATCAGCGAACAGTTGAGAGACAATTTGAATGAGTCTGTCTGGCTCCTAATGCCTCAAGTTTGCCTGTATTGATCCCAAATATATGTCTTTCCCCTTGTTTTCTGCATTGATTTAATGTTTCAATTAAAAATGAGACAATCTGGAGCTCCTGGGTGGCTCAGTCGGTTAAGAGACTGCCTTTGGCTCAGGTCATGATCCTGGAGCCTGGGGATGGAGTCCCACATTGGGCTCCCTGCTCAGCAGGGAGTCTGCTTGTCCCGCTGACCTCTCTCCTTTCAGCTCTCTCTCCCATACAAATAAAATATAAAAAAAAACCACACAAAAACAAGACAATCCCATGACAACAAATATGACCAAAGTTAATCCCAATATATTTTTTATTATATATAATATAATATATGAAACATAAAATATTGGAAATATATATTAATCAATTCTTTAATCTTAATGGTGTTGCCATGTTAAGAATTGTAATTTGTTTTTTACCATTGCAAGTTGTAAATTACAGTTATTAGACCTCAATGCTCTTCTTTAGAGAAAAGGAAAAATCTCTCAGAGGACTAAAGCTAAATGTATTGTGAAATGAATGAAACTTCTTATAATTAGTCATTTTTTTCTGGACTTATTTTCTTATCATAATCTTTTAAAAGCATTTTCTCAATATTATTGTCACATGCCCTATCTCTCTTTCCCTAATTCTGTTTTTTTAAGTACCACTACACATATAGAATATATTAAGTTTTGGGACACCTGGGTGGCTCAGTCAGGTAAATGTCAGCCTTTGGTTCAGGTCATGATCCCAGGGTCCTGGGATCAAGTCCTGCATTGGGCTCCTTGCTCAGCAGGGAACCTGCTTATCCCTCTGCCTGATGTTCCCCCTGATTGTGCGCTCTCTCTCTCGCTCTCTCTCTCTGACAAATAAATAAACAATATCCTTTAAGAAAGAATATATTAAGTTTCTAGACTAAAGAACAGATTTTTACAATTATTTTTATCTCTTTTGCTTTTGTAAGGTTTATATTTTGGTAAATAAAGAGATATTACTAGAAATTTTAAGATGCACAGACTTCAAAACCTCAGAGCTGCCCTTATTTCATGAACTTCATACAGAAATAATGCAAACAAGAAAATAATTCAAGTAATATTTTTAAGATGCACATGAATAACATTTGACAGAGATGTAAATATACAGAAATATTGAGACACAGGTGCCTGGAAATGTGAACTTCATAGTGGTTTACCAGTGGTTTTATTTTATTTTATCATTCATTCATTCATTTATTCATTTATTTATTTGGCTTACCAGTGCTTTTAAATATACTGTAGATGAAACAGCTTAAAATCATTTATTGAATTCCTTTTGCATGCAAAACACTAAAGCAGATATCAAGTTATTCCTTTTTGAAGATATTTTAGTTTATCTATGAAAGCTAAAACTTCAGGAAATATGATGAGACCAATCAGAAATTAAAATAGCTGACATCTGAGATCTGATACAGTCTTGATCACTGCAATCCAAAGGCAAGTTCACGTTTGTCTGGGTAACATTCCAGACACATTGGTCAATGTATGTAATTGTCTACTTGGCAAGCTCAGGATGAAATATGGAAGTATTTGAAGATTAGCATTAAAATTCTCCTAATACATACTTCTTTCAAAATCATGTTCAAAATTCATCTTAGGCAGGATGCCTTCCTGACAGTTTTGGCAGGGAGAATCATCTTTCCTTCAAATGTTGCTGCTGAGGAATGTATTTTCTTTCAGATTTACATGAAATCTTTATTAAAAAAAAAAAATAAAAACAGTGAGTGAATCAATACAGCTAAGAAAACAACAACTCTGAAATTATTTACTGAGACTTTATGTTGGAGCTCTTTTCTGGTGATACAGATGTGTATATCCACTCACACACATATATAAATATACATAAACTTGGCTTACTTATTTCATTCACACTATAAAATTTGGAAGAGTGGTGATGGATAAGAGAATGTGTCCACACAGTATCATGTTGGCATAACAGAGGTTTATTTGTGTCAAGTCAAAGAGAAACTAGAACTCACTTTGATCCACTCAATAAACATATAAAGTACGTGTAACTTGGCTACACATCTATAGTAAATGAAACATCAGAGCTTTCCAGATGGGTAGCAGCTGACATCTCCCACCCACTCACTGCTTATCCCTGATGTGGGGCAAGGTTCGAAGAGGTGGTGAACACAATTAATGCCGATTTGGAAAACAGACTTTAAGGAGAAGGGTTTTGCTTGATGAAAGACTTCAGGCTCACTGGAGTATAGAGTATACTTGGGAACCATAACTTTTGATCAATAAAACCACAGAAAAAAAAGACATTTTTTTCAGAACACTTCATCATTGAAGTCTGTCATTTTAAGCTGAGAGATCAGGAAATGTGTCAATGATATAAAATGACATTTGAGAATCATGAGGAGGTAAGGAAACAGCCTTTGGAATAACTGATGAGTACAAAAGAAGGCTTTCAGGCAGAGAAAAGAATGAATAAAACAATTATTGGTAATTACAATACCCTGTGATTTCCAATTTTCTTCAGTTAAAAAAAATAAATGGATGCTCAACTGACAGTAGTATACATAGCAACCTAATAAATGGAGGGACTGACAAAAATTCCTACCTTTATCTTTAAATGAACTATCAGAAGTGTTAGTATTTACAAGTGGAATGTAGGGGCAAAACACTTTAAATTTCCTTATATTTTTCAGGGCAACAAATACAGTCCCACTTTCATGGAGAATAAACAGATACCTTTCATTTTAAAAGCAGTGAAGTCACAATTAAAATGAAGGATCTATTTGAAAGGACCCCTTTAAACTTTAAACTATCATCATTAATCATTCTCTTGATCTTTGCCTCATAAAACAGCATCTGCCTGATAGAACTTAAGAGAAGACAGATCTAAGATCACCACCCAAGACATCCAGGAACAGTCCAGTGAACTAAAGCTGAGTGAGAGGAATTAGAAGACTCAAGTGGAGTTTATGTGCAAAAACATACATCAGAAGGCTTAAATAGGTACAGTTCACAGAAGTTTAAAAAAAAAAAACAAAAAAAGGGAAGAACTGGGGCACCTGGGTGGCTCAGTTGGTTAAGCATCTGACTTCAGCTCAGGTTATGGTCCTGGGGTCCTGGGAACCCTGTTGCTGCTGGCTTCCTCTGCCCCTCCCCACCAACTCATGCTCTCTCTTTCTCTAAAAAAGTCTTTGAAAAAAGGGAAGAATTATAAAACACTATATAGAATTACTTTAAAATAAAACCTTTAGTTTCATTGTTCCTTTCTTTTCTCTTTCTTTCTTTCTTTTTTCAGAACATGAAATGCTACCTTAAAACAATGTTTCATTCCTCTATGGAAGTCTGATTTCTTCTAGATTTGTCTTCCAATAACTCATCATTTGAAGGTGATGAAAAAATTTAATTTGTTTCTATTATACCAATATTTTATTTTCAGAGATTGTATCTATTAAAGCCCTTTGATTTTTACATGGTTTATTTAGTCTTTAAAATATCAGCCACTTGCTTTGGATCGAACTTAATAAACAACCTATATTTGCCCTTGGGAAAGATCTTTATATCAATGAATGCCTTTAATCATGTGTAGATGGTTTCTGTAAGCCATTTAGAGCACATCAATGTTAATCATTTCTGGTGTTAAGTTTATTTTAAGTCTGTAACAGAGGAACTCAACTCCAAAAACTGTATGAGCTTGCATATGATAACTGTTTTCAAGGCACTGATATCATCCAAAAAGTTAGGATTGTTACATTGAAAAGTGAAAATAATAAATTAAAAAACAATATTTAGCTTCTGACTTAAGTTTGAATGTTGACAACAGAGTTGAAAAGAGAATAAAGAAGAATAGTGTTATGCGTTTAAAGCTGCAGAATCTACTAAAGTTGGGGTGATGAGCACTGGAAATAGTCTTGATTTGCAAGGAGGTCTGGAACTGCAGATGTGTAGAAGGGTAGGTAATGGTCAGTATCCACGTAATGCAGAGCCCCTTTTCTGGTCCATACGGAGAAGCTGCAGGAAGTAAAGTTAATAGCTAATAATACATTTTTTCACTCAGGCGAACCCACAGGACCACAAGTGCAGAAAAGCAAACCTTTTTAAATTTACATTTTTGCATGTATTTATAATGTCCAAATATATTTAGATAATCGTACCTATTCATAATTTACAGAGTAATAAATGTATGGATATTAGTAGGCACATGCTTATCTATTTATTTTGTATATTTATGTGACCACAAAAAGTTAAGAGATTCAGTAGGATACTCAAAAGTCAAGTCTCTTAGAAAAGCAACATTAGATTTAAACATCTGTTGGATTCAACCCATAAACAGAATCTTATTGCTACACTGTCTGTGATTTTCTGTATCTCATTCCCAATATCCAGCTGCTTACAGGAGCTCTCTTAGTCCTTAAGTGACAAAGGTAATACTTGTAACTACCAACTGCGTGTGATTCAATGATGATAATTCCCCAATTTTTAAAAATTTTGTTAAAGTAGATAAATTTAAAAAACAACTTGGGGGGAAAAAAACCCAGGAAATAAAGACCTCTTCTCCTCTGGGGTGTTTCCTCAACTGGAAATTCTTCTTCCAAGTTTATGTATTTATTTATTTATTTATTTCTAAAGATTTTATTTATTTATTTGACAGACAGAGATCACAACTAGGTAGAGAGGCAGGCGGGAGCGGAGTGAAGCAGGCTCCCTGCTGAGCAGAGCCCAACGTGGGGCTTGATCCCAGGACCCTGAGATCATGACCGGAGCTGAAGGCAGAGGCTTTAACCCACTGAGCCACCAAAGTGCCCAAGTTTATGTATTTCTGAGACAACTGTAATTCAGACATTCTACAATTTATCTTCTGGAGAAATGCTCACAGGAACTAGATCCTTGCAGAGGCCACAGCTCTCAGATCTTAGGATGAGGTGCCTCAAATGCGATATCCTTATCACATCACCATTTACCCATCTTTTGTGGGGTGAAGACCTCATCAAATCAGTCCTTTGCTCTGCATGATGACTTTGTCTTCTCAATGTCTATGACCTTTCAGTCATCATCTCTACATTCATGGTGCATGTTCGAGAATTCAATTCTGTCATTATTTGATAAGTACAGTAAAAATATTCTTTTATCCTACTCTCCAGATTTAAGTGCCTTTTCTGACACTGTGTCGGTCCAGCTGCTACTTGGCCTTCCCTAGACATATTTTGCATAGATAATGCATTTGCATTTTAAGAGTCATCTGTTATTTTGATTCTCCCTTCCATAGCAATTTGTTTGATTTCTTGTCTAGTAAAATCATTCTCATCAGAGCTCTTTTTCTTCTAGTTCCTGCATTATTTTACTAGCAATGAAAATTTGCTATTGAAACATCTTGTCACCCTCAGGACAAAAAATGGCTGTGGATTTTTAGGCAGCAGTAGATCAATCATTCTTCCATTTACCAGCATGGAAACCAATTTGGCAGAGATGTAATGTGAGAATACGCCTTGGCTTTTTGAGTTATTACAGCATAATGCCATGTGTAACTGATGCTATTTTCTACATAACAAATTATTTTTATACATTTTTATAATTCATATAATTTAAGAAAGCATGGCATTAACATAGATAGGATAAATTTTATGTATCCTAACAAGTAAAAAAGAAAAAAGAAAAAGAGGAAAGACAGATAAAGACAGTGAAATACAGGAAAAAAGAAAAATAAAAGAGGAAAAATGTAATGAAAGAAACAATAAAAGTGTTGCTGTAGTAATTTTATGGTTGGCATGACCATCATTCCTGTGCATCAAGACAATATGTTCATGGATCCATTGCGGAGCCAGATACTGAGTTTAGAATTGTGTGTAAAGTTGTAACTATTATTTACATAAAATATATTGTCTATTAAAAGTTTATGAAGAAAACAATACATATTAAACACCAAAGTTTCCTTATCAATGCCAGAACATGCTCTCCATATTAGATCACATCATAGTTTAAATAATCTGCACTTTGTCAAAAATATTTAGATTATTTTCCATATTTTAGTATACCCAGAAATATATATTTTACTTTGAATATACCCAGAAGTATATATTTTACTTTTAATATACCCCAAAACATATATTTTATATATAGATAGATCATGAATATAATATATACAGATTATATATAATATATACCCAGAAATATATATTTTTATATATAGATTATATATATAATATATACCCAGAAATATATATTTTTATATATAGGTTATATATATAATATATACCCAGAAATATATATTATATATATATTTCAAAAAGGCACCACTAAAATATCAGTTTTCATAGATAAATATACTTATTGAAGCTTCAAAAATAAGCAATATAGCACATTGAGACAAATGGAAATGAAACTAATATTATCAGAGTACTTATGATTTTGAAGTAGCACTCACCCTGATTTATGTACTAAAATATAAAATAATGCAAATAAAAGTAAATAATGAATTCTTACTATGTGTTAGTCACTTCACAGGAGTTCAAGCACTGCTCATGAATTGTCTTATGTAATCTACCTTTGATCATGATGAATTTCAGGTTATTCCATTTCACAATCATTTTTGAAAAAATCAATAATTAATTGATTGTAAATACTTAAAACTGTCCAGTTAAAAAACAGATTATCCAACTGGGTCTGAACAGGAAGATCCATGTACTTACTCTTTGAAAGAAACACACGTCAAACATAAAAATGCAGACAGAGTAAATAAACGGTAGTAAAGGATATAGCACATAAAATGAAGCATGAAAAAAAGACGCGGGTTATATTAGAAAAAACTGAGTTCACGACATCATTACCAGATAAAAAGAAAATAGTGATAGTCAATTTGAACAGAGGGTATAAAAATTCTTAATGTGTATGTACCTCGTAAGGGAGCTTTCAAAATGCACAAAGGAAAACCTTGAGACGTGAAAGAAGCAACAGGCAAATGCACAGTTAGACATTTGTATATGACACTCTCAGTCACTGACAGAAAAGTAGCAACTACATTGTTATAGAATACTGTAAGACCACTACCAAGGAAACTGACATAATTGTCATTTCTGCACTCCAATGCAGAATGTATGGCATTTTAATCTGTACATGGTGCTCTCACTATGAGAGACTGTATGCTTGACTACAAAACATGTCTCCATAAATTTCAATGGATGCAAATAATTCACATGTTTTCTGACCACAATGGAATTAAATTGGAAGCCAAGAACAACAGTAACAACAACAATAATATTAACAATAAATTGATAAAATTGCCTTATATTTTTAAATAACCAAAAGATTCTAAATAATGAGTGGATCATCAGCAATATCATGGAGGAAATAAAAATATTTTAAAATGAAAAGGAAGAAAAGACACAATGTAGCAACAACTGTAAAATGAAATTAAGCAGTGAATAAAAGGTGAATTTATAGCTTTATGTGTTTACATTACAAAAAGAAGAAAGATATAAAATTGTCTAAGATCCCAATTTAACAATTAGAATAAAAAAGGGTTACTTAAACCCAAAACAAATATACAGTACAAAATAATCAAAATGAATGTTAAAGTAAATAATGGTTAAAAAAAAAGAAAAAGAGGGGCACCTGGGTGGCTCAGTTGGTTGAGCAACTGCCTTCGGCTCAGGTCATGATCCTGGAGTCCTGGGATCGAGTCCCACATCGGGATCCCTGCTCGGCGGGGAGTCTGCTCGTCCTCTGACCTCTCCACTCTCACACTCTCTCTCTCTCAAATAAATAAATAAAATTAAAAAAAAAAAAGAAAAAGAAAAAGAAACATTTAAAGTGAAAACTTCATTTTATAAAAAAAATACAAAATTTATAAACTGTTAGCAACACTGATCAGAAAAAAGACAGAGACAGTATAAATTGCCAGTACCTGGAATGAAAGCCAGAAATAAATTACTGCAAATACTACAGAGAGTAAGAGAATTTTTACTGGAATATTATGATCTACCTATAAATTTAAAAACTTGGAAGAATAAGATAAATTTCTTAAATTCCTTATTAATATAACGTATTAAGTTGACATAGTAAAAAAATGCAAAATCTTAAAACACTTAAGTCTCTTAAAGAAATGGAAATCATCATCAAATATATTCCTAACAAAAAAAATTTGACATGCTTCCCAGGTGAATTCTACCAAATGTTTAAGAAAGAAATAATACAAAACTCACACAAACATCTTTATAATTAGAGGACTGGGGAGCACACCCCAACTTGTTTTATGTGGCTACACTGACCACGACCCCAATATCAGACAAAGATTTTGTGAGAAAAGAAAATCAAACAATATCCCTGATGAATTTAAACTTTAAAAAAAAAAAGACAGGATATTAACAAACTGAATTTAGAAACATATTAAAAAGAGCAATTGAGCATGACCAAGAGGGGTTAAGCTCAATAAGTTCAATATAACACTAAGAAATTCATCAGTGGCGTTTACCACACATGCAAATAAAGGAGAAAAAAAATACATGTTCTTCAAAACGAGCACAGAAAGGGCATTTGAAAAAAATCAGCATTCATCCATTCATGAAAAAACAAAGGAATGGTACTATCTTTGTGACTTCTTCTGTACCTGTCAGTGTCTATGTAACTTGAAACTAGTGTTTAGTCTCTCCATGTTAAGTTTTCTTATGTGTGAGTGTAACTTTGGATGTGTTTGTGTGGGGAGCAAGACATACATTCCAAGACAGCCCTTTGCTGAGTCTTTTCTGACCTATCCTAGGTCCTTGTTCCTGGGGGGCCCCCTGTTCCAGAGAAGCTTCTCTCCCAGTCCTCATTCTCTGCTCATACCCCCCTTCTCTTCTTCTTTTGTAGTCTTCAGTCATGGGAGACTCACTAAATCTACTGCGTTTATATTTTGGTTAGACCTGTGGCTTCCTTGAATCTTAGGTTTGTTTTCCTTGAGGTCTGGGAAAGGGTAAAACACTATCCTGGATACCTGTGAGAATGCATGGGAAGAAAAATTATATAATTCACAGATGTATCTTTTAATATGCAGCCTTACCATTTCTGAGTTAAATCCCTTATATATGTAAAGCATTTAGCACAGACTCTGGAAAAATAAAGGCTTTCATTCCTTAAGGTTTATTATTTGGGGTAGTTATCTTTGGTGTTTGAGCAGAGGTGAGTTACAGAAGAAAATGGCAAGACTTGGGTACAATTTGGGAAGCAATCGAGAAGCTGGTAGGAAAAACAAAATACCCTGGGGAAAAGTCTAAGGAATCTGGTACTCAGAGGGTCACCTGCTGGACAAAGATTTCCACAGATGAGTGGCCAACTGTGGCTAAACCTGGAAGCAAGATTCAGTGATGAAATGATCCCATGCTTCAACCCACTCCATTGAGTGGGATCGATCAGATCCCCAGCCAGGAAACAAAAGTGTAAAAGAAATGAAGCTGCCAGAAAACCATATACAAGTCAAAGACTCTTTGTCTTTCTTGTTTAGCTATACAATAGCTTGTTTCTTGTTTAGCTATACAATAACTATCTGGTTAGGAAATAACTACAGTTAGAGAAGAGACTTCCTCACCCACTAGCCAACTGGGATATGAAATCAGCTCAGGACCTAGGTGATCCAGCAGACCAAGGGTTCCCTAACTCCAGCTGGCGAGCCAGTTCTGTTTTTGTCTCTAAGGTTTTACTGAAATGCAGCCACTCTAATTTGCCCTTGTGTTGTCAACAGCTGCTTTTGTCTACGATGGCAGAAGTGGAGTAGGAGAGACTCTGTACCCTGCAAAATCTAAAATACCAGCTGGCCCTTTTTAGGAAAAGCTTCCTGACCCTTGCACTAACTGGTAACTTTTGGAGGAACAGTTTTAGAACATCTTGCACTTCTTCCAAATACCTAAGCAATGGGCTTCACAGAATGAGGATGGCATCGCTAATCATGAAGAAAAAAAATTAAATAAGTTCACCCATTTGAGGTGTCATGGAATGAGGGAAAGAACTAAAAAACTTCACTTTCAAACCTGATTAATTAAACATTATATTTTTTAGATAGCATGTGGATTTGTTTTCTGGTTGCTTCAGTCTGTGTGATCTTATACTTCTAAGTAGATTGTGTGATCCTTGAGGAAAAATCAAATAGGTCTGTGTGTACGTGTGTGTGTGTGTGTGTGTGTGTGTGTGTTTTACTATCTCATAGTTCTCTTGACAGAGTAGATATTTTAACAGGCATGCTTTTGGAATGAATTAAGTGTTAGAATAAGTACATAATGAAATATTAATTTTCTTTTATCATAATTTCTGAACCTTATTAATATTACATAATATTACATGCATTAGAGGAACTCAGTGGTGTTCATTATTAATTTCTTCTATTCCTGTATTGTATTATATCTTATTTAAAACTATTTCAATAAAGCCAATGCAAATAACATCTGTCTTTACTTCTATTTGTATAGTAAGAGTCATTGGTGGCTGTCTTATGGTAATGACACAGTTAAATTAGCCTCTCAGTTAACATTTTTTCAGTTGGAACATTCCAAAATAGACATTCAGAATACCAAATTAGTAACACTGAATTAGAACTATAATATAGTAAATTTTGATTATCTTTCTTTATACAACAAAATTAAATACTACATTGTAGAGCAACAATAAATAATAAAATATGCAAGTTATTGATAATCTTTTTGGCAACTACTAATTTTCTAATTTAGTTAAGAGAATATTTTACTATTAGTGTATGATCTGACAGAACATTCAAGCTATTTTCTTTTAATTTTATCTTCCATATCATAGAACTCTTCTATAGTGAATATGAATACAAAATTTTTATAGGGATTGGGGTGATAAAACTAGATAAAGAAGGAAGAGTTTTGAACAAAAGTCTCTCCAACTCCAGGAGTCATTCCTCTGTAATACTCTTCTCTAAGTACTAGTAGTGATAGCAATGTGGACACAGCTATTTACTATATTGTATTGCTTAAAGTGAATATGTTTCTGTTCTGCCTAAATCATAATGCCAGTGAAATGGGCAGAGGTGGCGGGGGTGGGGGCACACACCAAGAAACACCATCAGGGCCTAAGCTTTGAGGTTCTAGGAATGCTACACAGCCAGCTAATTCATGAAGGGATTACTTTCAGAAAAACAATTAAATTGCACCCAATTTTAATATAGTAATTGACAAAATCAATGCTTAAGTATTTAAAAACAGAGATCTCAACTTTTAATTATTGATACTGTTCATTTACATAGCACAGCCATTCTAAGTGGACAAGACTACTTTAGATTAAAAACTGCAGATCTGAAAGGTATGTGGGGAATCCACAGTCAGAGCAAAAGGGGGGTTGTAAGAATCTTGTGCCATTTATAGAGACAAATCTCTCCAATCTAGTGACTTTGTTTTTGTTTTTGTTTCCATAAAGGTTATGGCTCATTAGAAATAGGATTGCACTGAGCTGGTGTGTCAATTATCAGTCTTTGTACTTCCTTTCTCCTGTCCCGTCTTGTGCAACTTTACAGGATGAGTCCCTCATCTTGTAAAATTAATATCATCTTGATGGAAACATTTTGGATACTAATTATTTTTATCCCACCAGATGGAAATGTGTTTAGAATAATTAAATATGTAAAAATTATGAAGAACAAATTTGAGAACTACTATAGAAGGTAATGTAAAAATTTCAGTGTTAAAAAAAAGAACAAATACTTCATTGTTATATGAAAATTGTATCCAGCTATGCATGAACTGAACACAACTATTGATAACATTATTATTTTCCACTCACCTCTCTTCCTTAGTCCTGTTGGGTCCTCAATGTTGGCTCCCCCGATAATGGGTCCGTGATTAAAGGAGTGAGACTGATACAAAGTGAAGGTCAAGCAAAGCTTTATTTCGCGCCAAGCATTGAGAATCAAACTGACCATTTGGGGCCTCGCCTCTTACAGAGAGGGCAACCCCTCCCTGCCTCACAGACTAGCTTTTAAGGGCGAAGGCCATGTGGTTGGACCTGGTCACGCACAGGTGGCTAATGAAATTGTAACACTCAGAGAAAGCTACACAGTCATGCTAGGTCACACATAAGTGACCAATTGAATTACAATGTACCCTAATAGATATTTGAGCCAGCCTATCACCTTGGTCAGAATTGGTGCCCAAAAGGCGCCCAGAGGGCGGGTCCCATACTCCTTGGTAACTAGGGAGACAGTATGCACCCCCCCACACTGACTGGATGTCTCCACCTGGCCTGACCCACCCTTGTATTGGGGCTTTGTTACCTTTGTTACCTGGTTTCCAGGACTTGTTTTTAAGTAAGTCCCCTGGGGGAAAGGGAGCAGGAACAATTAAAGTTTTAACCGGATGGAGGCGCTCTGGCTAAATAGGTCCTTACAGTCCCTCCATGCACTACCTCTCCTCTTTACCTAATTTTGTTAAATGAATTTTTAAAGACTTCAGATTTTTAAAAAAGTGTTCTTAAGAATCTACTGAGAATAAATATTACTCTTATTTTGACATTTTGAAATAAATCCTTTGGGAGGCCCTAACTTCCAAATAAATATAATTATATTAGCTAATGTAATTTAATTTTACTCTGGAAAACCCCTTCCAAAGTTTTAAAAAGACTAGCTTCATGAGATTTCCCACTGGACTTGATATCTAAGAAAATTAATTTTTTTTTAAAGTTTGGTGATACATGGTGTACAAGGGTCTATTAAAAATATAGTATGAGGGGCGTTTGGCTGGCTCAGTGGGTTAAAGCCTCTGCCTTTGGCTCAGGTCATGATCCCAGGGTCCTGGGATGGAGCCCTGTGGAGCCTGCTTCCATTCCTCTCTCTCTGCCTGCCTCTCTGCCTGCTTGTGATCTCTGTCTGTCGAATAAATAAATAAAATCTTTGGAAAAAAAATACATAGTATGAGACTATAAAACTAAGGTATGATTCTGTGTTTATGTGACCCGTATTATTCTTAATATAACAATGGAAGGTAAATAAATAATTTTTATCTGGATTAGGGAACTGAATTTATGTAAGTATCACCAAAAGAGTAGACACAAGTCACAAGCAAATGGCTTTTACTTTTTTACAATAAAAATTCCCTCTTAATGCCATTTACTAGTAAGTTATATAACTTCATCCTTTTCTTCTAGCAGACAGAATTTTTCACTTGTAGAAATAGCATTTTAGTTGTTGATTATTTCCTAATCTTGATGTATTAAAATGGAACAAAATGTTTCCTCCAGAGCATCTAAAATCCTGTCTCCATTCCTCTCCTTTCCCTAATAGCATTTAATGTAAGAGTCTTTTCTATTCACTGTGAATTTAATAAATTAGATATCACATTTTAGACTTTTATGTATTACTATTATTGGAACCCACAATAGGAACATTTCTATAGTGTATTTGGCTCCTAGAGACTGATACCACAGGAAGGAAATGTATTTACAATAACAACAACACAAATGATGTAGAGGAAATTCAAGCTTGTGTAGAGTAGGACATATATTTGCAAATACTATATGCTCAGATAACAAATAAATGATAAAAGAAACTGAAATCACCCAAAATAAATGGTACTGGGGTCTAGTTTTGTTTATCCTTTCCATTGAAAATCTATGGATACGACTGAGAACATGGGATTCAGAGGACAGATTTGCTGCTATAGGTGAAGCCTTTCATTGCTGTGCACACCCAGTCTCCTTTGAGAGTTAAAGAGAACACCTACCCCACCCAAATAAAGTCAGGCATACTCACCAAGGTTATATGACGTCTCCATTTCTACAAAGGAGAGACATCATCATGTTCTCTTTATGCCTATTGAGGCTTATATTGGTTAATCCTATGTTTAAAGCAGATTTTGGAAGTCCCACGTATCTGGATCAGTACTGCATCTCTACCACTCATTAGTTATCTAGAGAAAATTACTCAACTTCTATAAATATTAATTTAAAAAAACATCATATTAGTCCCTATTTCATGTAATCGTTCAAGACTTTAAACTGGAAATTTACTGTAAAACTGCCTATTAATACAGTTCCACTCACATATAAGTCCACAGTAAATGTTAATGTATTGCTATCTTACTAGTTATTGTTGGCATTAAGCATGAATCACCTTGCCTCATACCACAGGAATCTTGTTTGCCAGTTTACTTAATGACCATAATTATCCATAAACTAAATAAAATACACTGGTTCTCAGAGTGCCTGGATGGCTCAGTGGGTTAAGCGTCTGCCTTCAGCTCAGATCATGATCCGTGGGTCCTGAAATCCATCCCCCTGTCAAGCTCCCTGTTCAGCAGGGAGCCTGTTTCTCCCTCTGCTCCATTCTCCTGCTCTCTGTTGCTATCTCTGTCTCTTTCTCAAATAAATCAAATCTTAAAAAGAACCCCCCCAAAACAAAACAAAACAAAACAACACATTGGTTCTCTTTTGTCGTTATCTTGCACGACCTTCCAATAGAATTTAAATGGACACATTCACTCCGTCCCCACATTTACCACATTTTGGGGTCCCCAGGTAGAGGTTTAAGCTCTGGTGAAGGCTCTTATGTGCATTGAATATATGACTATCTATGTGTGTGCATCCACGTGTGTGCACCTGCGGGTGTTTATGTGTATTTGAAGCCTCCAGTAGAGTCAGACAAGTTTGAAATCTTTTGAGGAGGATCATCTTCTTCCCACCCCCTTCTGTACAACAGTCCTGGCAGGTGTACTGAACTTACTTCATGCTTTACCAGGCTTGCTGCTTTTCTACCTTTCTCCTGGGCCACTTCTTAATATTTTTCATCGAATATCCTGCCAGACTCTGACCTGTGGATATTTGAGTTCTTCAGGGCTCTGCAGTAGACATCATTCATTTACTTCTCAATTAATATTATTTTCCTAGAGTGACTGCACTCATCCTCATGGCTTCATTTACTGCTGACTTGCAAATTGTCTCCCTAACACAAATCTCTCTAAAGATCTTCAAGTATGTGTATTTGAATATTCATTTGATTGTCTGTAGGCATATCCAAAGGCCAAAGCTGAACTCATAATCTTTCTCCTAAACATGTTCTTGGCAGAGAGCTTAGGTAAAATGTGGTCTTTTGCCTACAGTGTCAGATATTTGACATAATTCCCTGCTTTTATACAGCTTATTACACTTGGCCTATGGCTGTTCAATAAATTTATTAGTAGTGATTATTATTAATGATATAAAAATAGCCTTTGCCATAGTAATTGATCTGTGGTAAAAGATAAGTAAATTATTTTAATAACAGCTATCGGTTTTTCTAATTTGCATAATTAATTTTCATATTTTGAATTCATTTAGTGAACCACATTGCTCATGAAGTACTATTCAGGCAAAAAACAAATATACCGCAACAAAAAATGCTTTAGTTGGTGTCTGTCTAACTACTTGTCCATTAAGACAACATCTACATGTGCAAAATAGAGTGAAAAACAGAATTAATTTTCTATATTAGAGAAAAGGCGTATTCTCTAACTATATAGATAGCATATCATTGTCAAATGTAATCTCTTTAAAGGGTAGTTTCCACACAAATTGGCATGGATTTATATGTTTCCTAAGCATGTCATACTGAAGTCTGCTTGTCATGTGCTTTTTCTAACTTGCATTCTGAGACTACAAATGTTCAGAAATTAGAGAAAATGTAAACATTTTCCGTTCTACCCAGTAAAATAAATTTAATTGTGAATTCACTTTTTAAATAAAGCATCATTTGTGAGTCCCCTGGTGATTTCTGACAGTAATCCATGTTCTGATCAGCAAACTTTAACCTATAACATGTAGAAAGCTGAGTTTGAGAACATTTATTGAATAGCTTCTAGGATTGATTCAACCCAAATCATTCCTTTTAAAATCTCTTTCTATTTCTAAGCTGCCAAGTCTGGCTGTGGAAAATGGCAAATGCCTTGGGTCTATTCCAAATGTATGACTTCATTGCTGCTTGGAGAAACATCTGCTGGTCCCTCCCCAGCCCCTCTTCCTGGTCCCCTAGTGGTGAAGGCTTTGCCACTTCCTCCTGATGCATGTGAGGTGCTGGATATCCATTTCCAGCTGAGATCCTTGCAGGGTGTTAAAATGAGTGGGGCAGGGGTGCCTGGTTGGCTCAGTCAGGCATCTCCCGGCACTTGGTTTTGGCCCAGGTCATGATCTCAGGGTCATGGGATCGAGCCCTGCCTCAGGCTCCACATTCAGTGGGGAGTCTGCTTGAAGATTGTTTCCCTCCCCATCCTCCTGCTCTCTCTCTCTTTTAAATGAAGAAATAAAATCTTTAAAAAATGAGTGGGGCATATAGAACTTCACCAAACTCAGTTATCCTGTTGCTCAATTTCCTTATCTGTTAGATGGGAAAGTAGGAATTCCCATACCATAGTGTCGTTTGGGATGAGGATCAAATGAGCTAAAAATTAGGTGCATAGAATATTGTGTGGCCCAGAATGGGTACTTTATAAGTATAACCTCTTATTACAATTTTTATTATTATCTGGAGTAATAGTAGTAAGAGCATTAGTGTCAGGACTGATGACCTTGAAGAACATTTACCTTACATTACTTTGTAATCGCCTCATTATAAGGCAAATTCCAGGTATATGCTCTTACTACTAATTGCACAGTAAAATCTCTGTGTGATCTGGTCTTACTATTATCACCAAACATGGAAGTAGGAACAGCTGCCCGGGTTTGTCGTGTTCTGGGGAGGGAGTCATGTCCCTCCATGTTTTAGGAAAATTCAGATCCTTTACCCAAACCCTTATACAACTTAAGTGTTATATAAACATCACCACCTTCTAAGAACAAGCAGATTTTTGTTGTTGTTATTGTTGTTTTTTGCCTTCTTGGTTACAGCTCAATTACTGGGTGATGCTTAGAGCTTTTCCTGATTGACATGAATCGTCATACCTTGTGAAAGTTCTTAAGGACCATAGTCCAGGAATATTCAGGTTACACATAATAGTTTTGGATTTTTTATTAATTGGGTGTTGCAAAGGCCAGTTTACATGGGAAGTCCTTAATTTCATAATTAAACTTGGGGTAAGTTGAAGATAGCAGATCAAAATTATTATAGATGGATATTTTAAGTGGTTATTCTGAAAGGAAAGAATGAGATGCAGCAAGGAGCTGTTAGAAGGACTGTCAATTTTTAAAGTTTCTCTTTCAGAGAGAGAGAGAGAGAGCACTGCTTTTAATGGCAAAGACCATTCCTTGTAATCTACAACTGCTTCTTGCACTGTTAGACCGCAGCTTTGCCTTTCTGATAGGAGTTCGTGATTTAGATAAGACCTTTCTATTTTATTACTCTATATTTAAAAATTTTTTACAGTAAGTGTATATAAATTTTAAAATTAAATATATTACTGTTACTAATTTGTAAACAAAACACATTCAGTGAAATAGAATACCTCATTGTTTTAAAATGCTGAATGTTAGTATTTGATTATCTGTCCCATTTTCATCATCTTATATTCCACTCTCCAAAAAATGTTATTGATTCTCTCATGGAACTCTAATTCTCTCTCTCTTTTTCTATAACAAGTTAAAATGAATGTGCAATGGCTTGCACAGTTTCTAGATGATGTATTCCATGTTCCAGGGTCCATTCTCAAATCTAAAGCATCTTAGTTCAATGATACATATATATAAATTTTTCTAAATAATAAAATAATCTGCATTTCACACTTCCTACCACATATGATTAGAGAAATACCACCTGCTCAAGAATTTTCTTGAGACTTTCTTTCAAATATCCTGTGCTCAGGTCTAGTTAATTCAGTTGTGTTGAGGTTAGTAAGTGTTGGCAAGGATATGGAGAAAAAGGAACCCTTATTACCTGTTGGTGGGAATGCACACTGGTGCAGCCACTGTGAAAAACATTATAGAAGCTCCTCAAAAAATTAACAATAGAATTCCCGTATGACCTAGTAATTCCACTCCTGGGTATCTATCTAAAGAAAATGAAAACACCAATTCAAAAAGATACATGCACCCCTATGTTTATTGCAGCATTATTTACAATTGCCAAGATATGGAAGCAACCCAAGTGTCCATCCATAGATGAAGAAATAAAGGAAATGTTGTGTATACACAACACACACACACACACACACACACACACACACACACACTGGAATGTTACTTAGCCATAAAAGAGAATGATATCTTGCCATTTGTAACAACATGGATGATCTAGAGGGTATCACACTAAGAAAATAAGCCAGAGAGAGAAAGACAAATACCATTGGATTTCACTTATATGTGTTATTTAAGGCAAAAAATAAAAATAAACAAAGAAGAAAAGAGGCACACAAAAAAACAAACTCTTAAGAGAACAAATTAGTGGGTGCTAGAAGGGAGGTGGTTGTGGTGGGGACAGATGAACTGGATGAAGGAAATTAAGAGTACACTTACCATGATGAACGCTGCATCATGTACTGAATATTTGGATTTTTACATCATACACTTGAAACTAATACAACACTGCATGTTAATTATACTACAATATAAAAGTGGCATAAACTATAGTATGTTCATCAGGATAAGGCTGAGTTGCTACAACAAACAAGACTCAAAATGCAGTGGTTCAGATAAAATTAAAGGTGATTTCTTTAGAGGCCAACAAACTAGGTGGAGCTGTACTCTTGGAAGTATTCTAAGAAACCTGGTTCTAAGAAACCAGGCCGATAGGCAGCTCTGCGCTCTTCAACATGTTTGCTTCCAAGATTAATCCAGTTCTCACCACTCACATCCACCTGGTGGGAACATAGAGACAGCCCCACATCTAAAAGCAAGAAGACTGAAAAACGTTAACTCCCTAGGCCCTCCGGCATTTAAGAGGAGAGCAAGAACAGGTCTTGGGGGGCAGCTAGCAGGCTCTAAAGTACATCATGACACAGGCTTGCTGATACAGGGTCCACAAACAGTGCAGATAATACTGGTGGATTGTAGTTACCCAGAGCATTATGATCTAGCTGGCGCCAGAAATTAGAGAGCGTGTGCAGGTGGGCATAATAAAAGAGGACACATGGGGAGGCCTGCGTGACTCAGGCAGATAAGTGTCTGCCTTCAGCTCAGGTCATGATCCCAGGGTCCTGGGATGGAGGCCCACATCAGGGTTCCCTGCTCAGGAGAGAGTCACCTTCTCTCCTTCCCTCTGCTCCTCCCCCTGTTTGTGCTCTCTCTCTGTCAAATAAATAAACAAAATCTTTAAAAAATTTAAAAAATAAAATAAAAGGGGACACAGTATTGGAGATGATGCCACTGAAGAGCAAAACAAAGCAACACACAAAAAAGAGTGAGATCACATGTATCCTTTTATTTGTTTAACAAAATTAAGACATTTATTAGAAGAGACACTTCTCTAACCACCACAATAGTTTTGTGTTGGGAAAATGACAAGAACAAGCAGGACTGAGATAGGCAACGTCAGTATAAGAAGTATCAGTAAATTCCAAAACATGGCCAATGTCCATCTTGTTTAAGAGTAGAGATAAGTGCAGAGTAAGGCCACTGGGTGATGGTGATCAGATCTGAAGATGATGGCAGGAAGCACATGTCAGAACACACCTGTGACAGTGTATTCTGCAGAAAGGAGTTGGGGTACCTGGCTGGCTGAGTTGAGTGTCCAGCTCTTGGTTTTGGCTCAGGTCATGATCTCAGGGCTGTGAGATGAAGCCCTGTGTCATTTAGCTCCACTCTGGTAAGAAGTTATGCCTCATAAATTTCTGAGTATTCAAAAGGAAGAAATGGGTGGAAGTTTACCATGGAAAACCTAGAGGTCACAGACACCAGATGAGAAAGTGATCCATAAAGAACACTAGTCCACGAGCATTTTGGGAAAAGCCATTCGAATACTGTCTTTTACTGAGGGTGGATAGCTAAGGGGTAGTGTCTCTGCATTTAGAGGACAGGGCTTTCTTCCTGTGTTTGCTTAACAGAACACATTCCTTAATGGTTCAACTAATTCTCACTTTTTGTCTTTGCTATTCTGAAGCTTTATGCTTTTACCACTGATATTAGGAAGTTTACAGTGATTTCGCCATTTACTTTTCCTAGTGGGGTCACCTTTGAGATGCTTTCCCCATACTTCATTCTGGAAAGCCAAAATCTTCCTGTGATGTGTCTATCCATTAGGGTTTTCTCCTGTGTAGTTAATCATGGGAAAAGTGTTTCAGGCTGGATACCTTCAGCCCAACTTGGGAAGGCAAGAGCCATAAGCACTTCCACCTCTAGGCAGAAACAATCTGCTGTTTTGGCCTTTGGCCTTTATTTTTTTTTCAGGGATTTGAAGCCTAGGGATTTGCAACCTCTCTAAAATATTTTAAACATAAACTACTGATGACAGGATCTTTTTTTTTTTTTTTTAATAATATCAAAAACATGGCTGCATCAGATTTTTTTTTTTCCTTAAAGCCTTCTGGGACACTTCAGTTTTCAGTTTGGAATTCTGAGCAATAGGGACATGACCATAACTCCCCAAGGACTGAGCGATGTGACCTCTTTATGCCATGTATTAACACGTGGAACTGATTTGAGAATTAGAATGACATTTGAGCAAGAAACATTGCAATATGTTAAAGTACAGAGTTTTGTGACTTCTATGATTACATTGAATGACAAGACTATTACAAAGCCCTTGATTCTCCTCTTGGAGCCCACAATTCTGGTTGTATATAATTTTTTAATTTAAACGGGGGAAGCCCCATATTTTGATATTCTTCTCCATTAACTTGCTAAACAAATAAACCAACAAAATCTATGTCCTTCTGTACTAGAGGTTACAGTTTAATTCAATTCACTGTTAAAAAAATAACCTGTGTGTGTATGTGTGTGTGTGTGTGTGTGTGTGTGTGTGTGACATAATTCATATATGTTTAATGAACAAAAAGAAATGAATGGATCCAAAGAACAGTTACAGGTATTAGGGAATATATGCTAACAGATAGAAGACAGGCAGATAACCAACAAACACATGGAAAGATGCTCAATATCTCTAATCACCAGGGAAATGCAAATTAAAACCACAATGAGATATCACCATACACTATCAAATTGGCTAAACTTAAACACACAGGAAATAATAAGCATTAGTGAGGATGTGGAGAAAAAGGGACCCTCGTGCACTGTTCGTAAGAAGGCAAATTGGTACAGTCACTGTGGAAAACAACATGGAGGTTCCTCAAAAAGTTAAAAATAGAATTACCATATGATCCCATAATCCCACTACTGTGTATTTAGTCAAAGGAAACCAAAACACTAATTCAAGAACATCTATGCATTCCTATGTTATTGCAGCATTATTTACAACAGTCAAGACATGGAAACAACACAAATACCAGATGAATGAACGGCTAAACAAGATGTGATATATATATATATCATATATATATATATTATGGAATGTTATTCAGCCATAAATAAGAATGAAATCCTGCTGTTTGCAGCAACATGGGTAGATCTAGATAGCATAATGCTAAGTGAAATAAGGCTGACAGAGAAAGACAAATAACGTGATCTCACTCATATGAGGATTTTCAGAAACAAAACAAACGAACAAATGGAAAAAAAAAAGACAAGCAAAAAAAGACTTTTACCTATAGAGAACAAACTGGTGGTTGACACAGGAGTTGTAGGAAGGAAGGGGAACATGGATAGAGGGGATTGAAAATGTACTTATCTTGATGAGCCCTGAGAAGAATCCTGTTTTGAGAACACTGCATTTAAGGATATGGAAAAACCATCTTGGAATTTAGGACTTTTGTATCTGCTTGATGGTATAGTGAAGAATAAAGCCAAAAATATTGGATACTGCATTGGATATTGGGTATCTTAGAGCCCTAAGCAGGGAAGCCAGATTGTGAACTACTGCACCTGCTACCCATACACATCTCTTGAGAAACATGTCATGGAATATTTCCTTAGTGAATTTTACCTTAGCTATGCATTTATCATATCTCCTCTTTCAAGTGGAGTACTATGTTTTCTCTTTTGCCTCGGTTATTTAAATGTGTTCCATTTTATTAAGGTTACTTAACCTGTCTTTTGCTTTTTGCTTCCATCAAACCATGAATCTTTGTGAACATTTGCCATGCCGTGTTCGTCATTGTCCTCAGTTGCCCAGTTTACACACACACACACACACACACGCACACGCAAGCATCTAATGGATTCTTAGGGAATGTTGAAATGACAAGTTGAAAGAATTCAAGCAGATCCTGGAATCAGTCTCTAGAATGACTTTGATTTGTGAACCAGGCCAAGGTCAGCACTTAGCTAGACCTGAGCCCATAGCTGGGGACACTTAGGACCTAAGTGAAAGGCAGGGATGCAGAAGAAAGCTGTCAGGCAGTCCTTCCTGTGGATTTCAATGCTTTAATGCACACTTTTAGTGTGTTGAAGCCAGGGATATAATACAAAGTCATCATTGAGCCAATCCTAATAAATTATCAAGATGAATCACAGAAAAAAAAATGATTCACAGAAAAAATTGGGTTATAAACCAGCTACAAATAGTAGCATTATGTTTTGGAACATCACATTTTTTAAAATTCATAGTTGAACCTAAACATGTAACTCAGGAGAAAATATCTCATTCCATCTTAATTGTATTTCACCAATAATCAAGATGAATTGAGATTGTGATTAACCATTGAAAAAACAAAATATAAGGTGACATAAAATACTTTAGCAGCATTACTGAAACTTAGTTGATTGAATAATTTCTTAAAATGTTTTTTATCTTGCATTTTACGTTACAACTTACTGTAAAATAGCAAACAGATTACTTTAAGTTATAATTTATATATTTGAATAAAGACATATATTGTTATTTTCAAAAAGACACTTTTTTAAACAAGACATGCCTTTATTTCATTGAGAAACATTACCTTTTACTTATCTGTTCTTTGAGTCTGTAGTCTATAAAGGGTTAGAACCAGCATAGAAAACTAACACAGAAACTGTATCTGCATTGACTGGGCATTTATTATCCATTATTTTAAGGTAAAACCCATATAATATAAAATTAACTGTTTTAAAGTATAAATTCGGCTGTATGTAACACACTCAAAATGTTGTGTAACCATAACCTCTACCTCGTTCCAAGGCATTTTCGTCATCCTAAAAGGAAACCTCCTTCCTATGAAGCAACCTTGCATCTGCATCTCCCCTGGCCTCAGCCCCTGCCAACAACTAGTCAGCTTTCTGCTTCTGTGGATTTACCTGCTTTGGAGATCTTGTAGGAATAGAATCATACAGTATGGGCCCTTTTGTGTCTGGCCTCTTTCACTGGGAAAAATCTTAAGAAAGTTTATCAACACCATAGCACGTGTCAGAACTCATTCCTTTTTCAGCTGAATGATATTCCATTGTGTGGTCAAACGTGTTGCCATTTTGTTTATCTATTCACCTACTTAGGAACATTTAGGTCATTTTTACCTTTCCGATACTGGAACTAGGCGGCGTTGGTGGTATAGTGGTGAGCATAGCTGCCTTCCGATACTGGTAATAGTGTGGTCATTGTACAGTATTTGTTGGAATATCTGTTTTCAAGTCAATTCAGTTTGTTTCAATGACCTGTCTGGGGCATATATGCATAGGAATGGAATTGCTGGGTCATGTGGCAATTCAATGTCAACTCTTTAAGGAAACAGCCAAGCTGCTTTCTGCGCAGCAGCTGCACTCATTTCCATTCCTACCAGCAGTGTATGACTGATCTTAATTCTCCCCATCTTCACTACTACTTGCTTTTGTTGTTGTTGTTGTAGTGTTTTGTTTTGCTCTCGTTAGAGCCATGTCAGTACATTCAATTGCTGTTTCATTGTGGCTTTGATTTGCATTTCCCTAATGATTAATTTTACGGAGCATCTTTTTGTATGTTTGTTGGTCATTTTCATCATCTTTATATATCAATAAGGAAGAGTGTCTACTCACTTCCTTTGCCTATTTTTAGGTTGGGTCATTTATATTTTTGTTTTTGAGTTGTAAGAGATCTTTATATAAGCTGGATACATGACTCTTATCAGATATATGATTTAAAAACATTTTCTCCCACTCTGTAAGTTGTCTTTTCACTTTCTTGATGGTGTCCCTTGCAGCACAATCATTTCAATTTTTAGGAGGTCCAATTTTTCTATTTTGGGATTTTCTTTTCTTGAAATTCTTGTGTCATTTCTAAGAATTAGTTTCCAGATTCAAAACTACAGAGATTTATTACTTTAGTTTTTTTTTTTAAGATTTTGTATATATTTAGTTTTTACATTTATATCTTTGATCCATTTTCACTTAATTTCTGATTTTGGTGTTCATAAAGGGTACAACTCCATTCATTTGTGTGTGGATATCTTGTCCTAGCACCAAGTGTTGAAGACTTTATTCCTTTCCCATTGAATAGACTTGGCATCCTTGTCAAAATCAACTGACCAAAGATGTATGGGTTTATTTCTGGACAATTTAACATTTGACTTTCCAAACATTTGAGAAATATCATGCATAGTCTTAAACGATGTTATTTGGGAAACACACAGTTTTAGAACTGAAAGCAATGATACAGCACCATCTCAAAGACAACTCATTGCATATAACAAGATCCTTAATCATAGCAATAGAGCTACACCATGAATATCTCTGGTAAACAGCAGTCCATCCATTTCAAGACATCAAATTCCATTAGTTGGCATCTCTAATACTTGTAAAATAATATTTTTCTTTTCTCTTAAAATAGTAAACTTTAAGTTTCTGTAACCCTTGGCCATTGGCTGTCAAGTCTCTGCCCTTGTACAAAATAGAAATTGAGCAGAAAGAAGGAAGGAAGGAAGAAAGGAGGGAAAGAAAGAAGATACACCAAAAAGGGAAGAGAAAATGGAGAAAGAGAAAAGAAGAGAAAGGAAGATGAAAGATAAGGAAAGCAAGCTCCTTGTATCCAACAGGTTCCTAGCAGAAAACAGGTGGCTCATTCAAATTGAGAAATTTGAAGACAGTTTGAGGAAGTGACCATTTCCGTACGGTATTGAGGACCTGCACCACTGAAGCTCATTACCTGAATAAGATTGCGGGGGCAACAAAGTAGCAATTAAGGGAAAGCTGAAAGAGAGTCATGTAAATGACCTTGGCAGAAGAGGTAGCCATTAACTAAAAGATTCTGGCAGCCTGTGGAGACACCTTTGATCTCCTTGGACTATTCCATCGGCCAAACAACCAGAAGCCAGAGGCAAGAAATTAATTCCATTGAATTGGTCTATAGCAGGCAGATTCCTGAATGTAGACGAGGACGTAGAAAATGAGTACCTCCAAGTTGCATAATGTTTGGTGGTTGTAAGTTGCTTCAATACTTATTATCTCACCCGATCCTTAAAAAAACAGCCAAAAATCAGACAATAATAACAGACTAATAGGGTGATCTACAAGAAGCCCAAAATACCTAATCTTGAGAGATTGGTAAGAAGGGGTCAGAGACATCCTGGGTTAGAACAGGAATAGACAACCAAAAGTCGGGATTCATTTGTAATTCAGAGTAATGCAAAACGTCGGTGAATGAAGACCAGACAAAACAGCCAGCCCAATGAGGAATCAGAAACTCAAGTCCAGGGGTAACGGTCTTTTGAGTTTTGGAAGGAGGAGGTATCCATTTAGAGATATAAGCACTGGCTTCAGGACAGGGGCATTGCTGAAAGACATTTTCTTATTCATATAGTGTACCTGGTGTGACACACATTTTACAAGGTATTATTCCTATACCATACAAATTCCCTTCTTTAACACTGGAATTATCTATGTAATATATTTACTAGGTGAAATTTGACAAATTTTTTAAAAGTCTTCGTTTTAACTTTAAAAGTATTTAAGATGCATTGTAGTTATTTTATATAAATCGTTCCATCTTCACTGAGATGATATGGATGCCATAACATTCACTAAATAGGCACTTACATTAAATCGGGCCTAATTCTTTTCCCTTTTGCCTATACATGTACTTCTGATAGCATTACTCTTTGATATCAGTATTCCATCTTGACAGAAAATCATCCTGAAAAGGGACTGAGCTAAGGATTTGACACAAAAGAAAGAATTAATCAGTCACACTGTAGTTGCAGAAGTACACCATTCCACCAAAACTGTGTGCTTTATTTTCAATTTAAAACCAATTTATTGGACAACTGGGTGGCTCATTTGGTTAAACATCTGACTCTTGGCTCAGGTCATGCATGATCTGAGAATATGAGATCAAGTCCCACTTTGGTTTCCACGCTCAGTGGGGAGTCTGCTTGAGATTTTCTCTCTCCTTCTACCACTCACCTCACATTCATGCCCTCCCTCTCTCCTCTCAAAATAAATAAATAAAATCTTAAAAAAAAAAAAAGGTAAAACCAAATTTTCTTTTCTTCAAATCCATCCCACCTCCTGGTATTTCCATCTCACTTTATTTAATCACCACCAATATACTCACCCAAGGTGTAATTCTCTTTATCTCCCCTGTTCCTGCTTCTGGTTTTTGATGTCTTCAAATATTGGTTACCATATTTTATGGTGAATTTTTCAATATATTTTATATTTGCTTCCTTACCTCTCTATTTACCAGTGACTGCCTTAGTTCTGTTCTTTATCTACTAATGATTGCCTGTTTCAGTTCTATATCAATTTATTCCTTGAAAACCATGAAATTACTTAAAATTTATGTTGAATAAATTTGTATAGGGATAGTAGTAAAGACAAATGAATGAAATTTCATAAACAGGAGATACAAATAGGCATATGTAATCTATCCTCTAGAAAGTTAAGTTAATTTTATTATCCATTCATACTTCAAATTTTAAGAACAAAGGTGGTTCCTTTCTGCAAAAGATTAATCTAGAAGTCATGAACATTATACGTGGTTAAGCAACAAGGTCATAGAAGATTTATCCAGCTTGAATCAGATCAATATCATTTTGTTATTCTTTATTCTAAGCCCCAACGACCATATAAAAATCAACAATATATTGATGTAACTAAATCTTATTCAGTGAGATTTATGAGACTCTGATAAAAGAGGTTGGCTCAGCAATAACCAGGGATATAAAATCTTCATTTGATCTTGCAAAACAGCATCCTTTGTACGCATTTTCTCTGTTAAAAATTCCCACAGATACGCCAACCCTGAATAGTATTATTCAATATTGTACTGTAAATAATATCTAAAACTTTTTCAGTAACTATACAGATATCACATGTTTGATGTTGTTTTGTCTCTTAGGTTTAAATGGAAACCAAAATTTGTTTTATAGGCAGAACAAATGCATATATGTAAGAATGATAGGGTATATGTAAAACAAATACATGACGTTGTCTTACTAGAGAATAAATGGGGGAAGGAATTTACTAAGGCAGATGATCAGTTAACAAGTATTACTGAAACTCTTCCATCCCAATCTATTTTTGCTCTGTAAGAAATGACTTCTTTGAGTTTTTAGGTATGTATTAAATATGCATTTTAGGAGAGCTTTGTGTCTAGTGCTACACAAATTTGGTTAGAGAGTTCTATAATATTTTGTCAGCGAAATTCTTGGTTGATTTTTTTTAAAGATTTTATTTATTTATTTGAAACAGAGAGAGAGAGATCACAAGTATGCAAAGAGGCAGGCATAGAGAGAGAGAGGAGAAAGCAGGCTCCCCGCTGAGCAGAGAGCCCCATGCGGGCCTCCATCTCAGGACCCTGAGATCATGACCTGAGCCGAAGGCAGAGGCTTAACCCACTGAGCCACCCAGGCACCCTGATTTTTTATCTTTTGAGTTTAACCACTTCATGGACATTGGAGATGCAAAATAAAAATAGAAGTTATGGTGGGTTTTAAGAATATTCGAAGGCACTTTTTAGAATGATCTTTTGTTAATCAAAGTACATGACTTATTCCAAGACTTTGCCAATTGCCTGGAGTTTTAGCAGAAATCAACTGTATTTTTTGATGTTTGTTTATTTGGACATTTTATTTATTTGGAACAAGATTGAGAAGTTTGATAATTACTATCCCATCAATCATGAGTTAAATATCCATTGTAAAGTCTTGTGATAAACATTAGGTGGTACTTCAAATTTGATGCAGGTGAATAATTGCACTATAATTATCCCTAAATGCACTGCAGGCAAAAGGCTAAGTGACAGAGAAAGACATCATTGTTGTCTAGGATTGCATGTTTTTGGGTGACTTTATTCAATGCAAACACAGTGATTTGCGCACATGCTTCCTGTCCAATGCTCTTGTCATTACGTAGTTTCCATTTTTGACTTCTGCCCAAAAGCACTTTATAGTTCAACCAAAAATATACTGTTATATTGGCTATAAGAAGGACAAACATATTCTTATTATTATTTTCAAACAAGGACAGTTGTGAGTCTGAGACACCTTGCTCTGAGAAATACAGCACGTCTGATGCACAAACATATGTAGTGTGGTTGGGATAGGCTTCAGTAAAACAGAAGCACTTGAGTTAGGATTTGATGAAGGTGAGGAAGTTGGCCATGTGACAGGTTGAGTACAAATCAGGGCCAGTACACTAAGCTGGTTTGGGGAAGTAAAAGGCATGTGGTCAGTGCTCTGAGGTTGGGGACATTGAAGCAGTGGCAGCAGATGAAGTCACTAGGTTAAGGGGGAGAAATGAGAGCCGAAAGAAAAGACCACGAAGGATCTTGTAGGTCTTTAGCTTTTACTCTGAGAGCTGGAAAAAATATGCCATAACTTTGAGCAGAGAGATAATATCTAATTCAAAGGTTGCTCTGGTGTTTGGATATTGAACATCTTCATCCAGCTTTCCCCCTTTAGCACTTTCAATTTGTTTTAAAAACTGAAAGCAATGTAAAGTAAAAGTTGGTAAATTAAAAATTTAATTAGCATTATTTCTGTGGAAAATCTGAGACTTTTAAATGTCATTCTTCACATAATCTTTAAAAGAGAAATATCCAGTTATAAATAAAACAAATAAGAAAGAACATTATTTTTACTTAAACATGATTTTTTCCCCAAAAGCAAGTATAATTACCAGTATTTATTTTGCAGACATTTCTAAAGAGTTTCTTTTTGGGGGGTGCACCGTAAAATGGACACCTTGGTATTTGTGGTGTGGGAGAAAGATCTTCTCTTCCTTGCTCGTTACTTCTTACCCATGAAGACCTCCACTTGTTCCAGGGTAAAAAGAATTGAGGGAGATGTATTTGGTAATTTCCCACTTAGAGATAATTAGGGTTGAGGTGTGCTAAGGTTATTAAAAGAGGGAAGCGAAATCAGTCGATTTCCCTGAGAATTAGAGGAACAAGACAAGAGGAAAAGAGAATGGTGGAAGGAGGTGAAGCTTTGGAATGCCTGCTTTTCTCTTACCTGAGCCCCCAGCTACTGAGGAACTGAGTCATGGCTCAGCACCCATCAAGTTGAAGGGGCAGGAAACCTCTGCCACAGAGAGCCGTGGTTTTTTTGTCTGCAGGGAATGGCCAACCCTTCACAAAGAGATGGCTTTCCAGCTTTTAGTATCCAAAACAAAAAGAAAGGTAACACTGGTTATATTGCTGGAAAAGTCTTGCACATTGATGAGAATGGTGATGTCTGAAGATCAGATCTAATGTTTAGTTATTATTTCTTCAGTATTTTTAAATTTGTTTTTAAGATTTTATTTATTTATTTGAGAGGGAGAGAACACAAGGAGGGGAGGGGCAGAGGAGGAAGGAGAAGCAGATTCCCCATTAATCAGGGAGCCTGGTGTGGAGCTCCATCCCAGGACCCTGAGATCATGACCTGAGTCAAAGGCAGATGACTAATCCACTGAGACACCCAAGCTTCCCTTCAGTATCTTAAAATTGTTTTTATTCATGGCAAATCATAGCACCAATTCTCCTGAGGTGGTTTTCTGGATTAAAAAAAAAAAAAAAAAGTGAAAGTCCATTCTTAATACACATGACTATTGTATAGGTATTTTGTGGATTCTCTGTGAATTAAAGTTCATTTATAGTTTCTCAGTAAGAAATAGAAACATGTTCATCAATTTAATGATGTGCATCAGTAAAAATAGACAAGGAGCCACTGAATCATCTCAAAGTCACACAGCAGGTATCAATGTCAGAGGCTGGTGAGGACCAGCGTCAGGGTGTCCCTGCTGGGTGTCCTGTCCATCTTGTTAATCTTCGCTAATTTGAGAAATACTGTTGATCAGACTATAGATTTTATCTGGCAGGAAGCAGCATGACATATCAAACTCATTCCTATGTTCTCTTGAAGTTATCCATTTTCCTATTATCTTTTTCTTTTTTTTAATCTATCAGGAAACAACCTGTCTCATATCTGTCATTTTTCACGACATGCTGATTTTTCATTTGAGTATATTCTATACCACGCTGTAACATAAAACCTGAGTTTTTATTTGATTTAGATAAAGTTATATTTAGTATGAACTCAAGGGGTTTGAATTATTGCAGTGTTGCAATCAAGAAGAAAAAAAAAATAATAGCGTTCTAAATAATAACACCCAGCACACAGTCCCACGCAGGGAAACGTACAATAATCTTCATACAGAAATCCAACTTATTGAAATCTAAATTAGCTTATGGACCCACTGAGAGTCTAGAGAGCCTCCAGTGTGAACATTTTGTGCAACATTTAAGGGAAGAGCAGATGGCCTTTGTGTGCTCCGACACAGGGTGACCAGGGCCCAGATTACATACTTGTGAATAGCACTTGGGTTACTGATTAGAATTTTCAGCATTTAGAGTCAAATTCAGAATGGAGAAATCGAGGAATTTCATTTCATGGAAGATGAAATGGATAAATAAAAATATATCACACCTTTTAGATTAATTTATGATAGACTATGATAGCAATATTGATTGTCAAGAAAAAGTTTTCTTTGAGTCTGTGACTTATAGTATAAATTCCAAGAAAATATAAATATGATACTCTGAACTACAAATAGATTATATTCTATATTAAATCTGTCATGAATTATTCTTTGTTAAACTTAATATTTTGTGCATTTGCAGAAATATCTCCTCTTGGTGTCATTAAGATCTGTTTTCATAAACACTTCAGCATCATATATAAAGTCTTTCCATATTTTTGTAATAAAGTAAAATGTTTTCAAATATTGATTTTAGGTAAATAGATTAGTATTTGATGTATCACATCAAATTTTACATAACTACAGATATAAGTTTAATTGTAGGTTATCTGAGTTAATCTTGGTAGAAAGGTGTGGGGATTTCCATCAAGGGGAAAAAAAACACATTCAAGAATGGATAAACTTTGTTTTTAGTGAGGAAAACAAAGTATGTTATTTTGCAAGTGCATGAATCTGTAATGTAATGGTTCAATTTGGACATACTTCAGCCATAGGGATCTTAGGAAACTATGCCATAGTGTTGTTTCTACAATTCATTCTCTTTGCAATGTAATTTAGTTATTTACCTCCTGGTACTATTCTGCAGTTTCCTACTTCACCCCACTTGAAGAAGAAGAAGAAGAAGAAGAAGAAGAAGAAGAAGAAGAAGAAGAAGAAGAAGAAGAAGAAGCAGGAGGAGGAGGAGGAGGAGGAGGAGGAGGAGGAGAAGGAGGAGAAGAAGAAGAGGAGGAGGGAGAAGGAGAAATTTAACAGCAATTAGAAATCGATTTCTTTTTTCCACTTATGTCTGGCTTTTCACTGAAAATAGGAAGACAAATGACATTTCTTTTTGAGCCGAAAACTGGTCTTCCTGTCTTTGCAAGGTAACCTGGAACAGAGAGGGCTCAGGGAACACAGTCAAGTTATGATTCAGAGCTACAGTATAATCCAGGCCATCTGTTGACATCACAAACAACAAAAGCACAGTGAGAGCAGGGTGTGTACCAGAGGTAGTCAGTGGGTGTGGATTATAACAATATCACAATTACATTACAGACCATGGCTTGCCAATCTCAACACGGCTCATGTGATTGTTACATGAAATTTTATCAATATGCTTTTAAAGTGTAAGAATCACTGACTTCTACCTCTGAAACTAATTATACATTATATGCTAACTAATTGAATTAAAATTAAAAAATAAAAATAAAATAAAATATAAAAAAATAAAGTGTAAGACCAATTATTCCATGAAGGAGAGGTATTTGTAGCAGAGGAAAGATAACGTCAGAAAATAAATGAAGGAAAATGCATGTCTATAGGAAATGAATGGTGAGCTCCTTTAGTTCTGTTTTTCTTAATCTAAGATAAGTTATTTTTCATGATACTGAGATTGAGTCATTGCAGGGTGTTGAATGGGAGAGAAACAAAACTGTGGTCAAATTTATCAACAATTGGGTATGGTTGCGATGAAGGAGTGGACATAGAGCCAAAATTTTTGAAAAGCAACTTTTAGAAGAGCACTCTATATCTTCCCTTATCAACATGATATCTGTGTTAATGATATGGGCAAAAACTTGGAATGATTGGCCATCACGGAGAATTGTGTTGAGATGATTTTATCTTATGCACTGTGCTCCCGACCAGACCATCTGTTTGAATCAGGGGATAGTTATTTGCTCACACTAGCATTTTGTCTCTTGTAAAACTACATGCCTCAGATGCATTTAGTAAAGAGAGGAACAGATGTAACCTAAATAATTATAGCTTATATGTATTATACAGAAAAATGTCAGAGGACTATAGAGAGGGAATACTAATTCTCATTGAAGAATTGGATGGGGTGATTTTGGGATATGAGTTGGGATTGCATTCTGCTATCAACAGGAGAAATCCTGACTAGAAGTAGGTTTCAATGTAGGGGATAATTTTTCTTTTCTGACCAGAGACCATGAAAGAGGTAGACCAAGGCATTTCTGCCACTATCCTCAAGTGTCCTGCCAAATCTCTGGGGACCATCCCTGAGTACCTGACAGAGGGGGCACAGGAGGGCCTGATGTCTTCCCTTGCCCTTGACTTTCAATCTGAAGAGGGACATTTCTTCCAGCAAACCTCCATTTACAAATTCTGGGCCAGAATTTAATCACTTGGCCAGCTCTGTCCAGAAGGTCGCTAGAAATGGTATCTATATTCTAGCTTCTAAGTTGTGAAAGTTCTAGAAGAATGCAGTTGAGAACAGATACTATGTAAGGGACCTTACATAGCTGCCACTATTTGACCTTGAAAAACCAGGCTAAAGGAATAACTTCCAGCAAAATATTTTGGTATATAATACATTCATGATGTTGAAATAGCAGCTGTATAGAATATGTCACAGCAAAAAAAAGATATCAATGGGAACTGATATCCTTGTTTCAAGGTTAATCTTCTAAAGATAATACTTTTTTCACAACTATTCTTTGGAAAACCCTCTTTCCCTACTGCAGGAGGTGTTTCTACATTCTGTTCACATACATCAGGAAAATAATTGTGGCTTCGGAAACAACAAATGGAAAAACTTGTGGTGACCTGATTGGGAAAGTCAAACTACTCACCTAGATTGATACAGAATGACAAGAATACAGAATAACAACTTACATTCTTAGATAGGATTGCTTGTAAAAAGAAAACAAACAAACAAACAAAAAAAACTAATAAATGGACTTAAATTTTAGGTTTTAGAGCAGATACACATTTATATTATCTGGTGGGCCTGGTTAATACCTAAATATGATTGACCTCATATATATATATATATATATACAAATATATATTTCCTCCCCAAACCTCAGTAGAGCGTCCCTCTGAGACATTTTGTGAGCCCACACGGCTTCCACAAAATGAATGTGCAATCGCCATTACTCAGCATGCAAAAAATTCTGAACATTCCCAGACCCAAACAATAACCTTAGTTAAGGTTTTCTGAGACCTTAGGACGCATCATGCTAACGGATGCTCAAAATAAATGGAGGTAAAGCCCAGATGCTCACAGATACATTTTGGGAGCTTTAGTGGCTGGATGTAGAGATGCTGCATGGGGAAGGAGCTTCAGAGTGTGTCTCTCATTGCGTGGGGTGTGCCCTGCCTCTGTGAGGGCTCGCTACAAAACAAGCACTGAATGCTATTTTCACTTTCCCCTTTTTATCATCAAAGTGAAATTCCTCTTTGTTTTGTTTTTTTAGTTAGCAAAAACAGGTACTAATGTAGGTCTTTCAAAAAAGCCAAGGGGACAACTAAAACTTTCAAAAAGTGGGAGATGCCGGTATGTAGATAGACAATGTCAATGCATGCACATATATTATTAGATAACATTTGATATCTGTATCTATCCTATAATGATTTCATAGCAACATCTAAATATGTATTGTACATTGTGTTATACATTATAACAAAGCTGAGGGAAGAAACACCATCTCACAGATTTCATTGTGACTGGTAAGATGGTCAGGTCAATGGTCATGGTCTTTCTTTTCTTTTCCTTTTTTTAAAAGATTTTATTTATTTATTTGAACATGGGCAGGGGAAAGGGGCAGAGGTAGAGGGAGAAGCAGGCTCCCTGCTGAACAAGGAGCCCAATGCTGGGCTCCATCCCAGGACCCTGAGATCATGACCTGAGCTGAAGACTGATGCTTTATCAACTGAGCCACCCAGGAGCTCTGGTCTTTTTTTTCTTTTAAGTATTTAGAGACTATAAATTTTAATGATAAATATTTAATATATTTATTACCTATAATATATATAAATAATAAATTATTTAATTATAAGTAATATATAGAATATAAATATAGAATATAAATAGAATATGAATCTCTATACATAGAGATTACAGAGTTATAGTCCATCCAGCTGTAACCTGCCAAGAGCCTGTCAGTTGAGTCTGGACTCTATGCTTGGAAGAGGCAGACAGGGAGATGTGCATAAACTGAACCTTGTGCATTTCTCATGGCACCAGAGATTTTTAACATCATGTAAGTTATGGACAACAAGCGTCCTGCTCCACCACGATGAACCCTGATTCACAGTATGCCCTTACAGTCATGGAATCCTCGTGCAGAAAGTTAGACTTCTCCAAGTTTCAAGTCTCTTTTCTATAAAACCTATTTCTATTTTGCAAGTAGTTTTGGGGGTAGTGCCAGCCTGAAACGAGTAAAATCCCCAGTCAACATAAACAGATGCAAATATATCGATAATGTTTACGCACAAAAAATGAAGTGGGAGTATTTCTTTTAAGAACTCAGTTGTATAAAGGAGGTTTCAAATGATTGACTTTCAAATCTTTATAACTTACTGTATGGGGAAAGGCCACCGTCCAAAGCAGTTTTCCTAATGTACATTTGCATTTAAAATCAAAGTCTTAGGCCAAAATAGAAGCTTAATTATTCCAGCACTTAGAACAATGCATTTGCTGGATGGTCTAGAGTGTTATTTTAAGATCTGAAGTAATTTAGGAAACTATTGTGTCATTGTCAAATTATTATTTTTTTCTTTTGTCATCACACTAGGTGAACTTGTTCTCTCTGCGAAGTAGACGGATTGACCTTCTGTCCAGTTGTTGAAAGGTCACAGGACACCTGAGAAAGAGAGTCACCGTAAAGGAAGACCTTTCTAAAAGGCACAATGTGGAGTGCCAGTGTAAGCTCCATGGTAGTCTGGCAGGCTACAAGGTCTGTAACTTGGTGCACCTGTACCAATGATGTTGAGTCTCGTGCAGAAAACAAAAGGAAACATGAGGAGAGTTTCAGTTGAATTTACAGCATGTGTGGAAATGACTTCTCCTTTTATTGCACTTACTGTAAACAGATGCTTCTCATATGTGACCTCCCCCCACATAATGCTCTTGTGAGATACGGGATAAAATTCTCACCACAAACATTAAAGAAAGCTGAACTGGTATTTTAAAGTTGATATTGAATTAATTTTAGCTGTAAACTTTTAAGGTTTTATAGGATGAGTTTATTTTTATTGCAAACTATCTCAATCATATAGAAAAGCAAAGAGGCTAGTGTAACAGATGCCCAGAGTTTAGCTCAGATAAAACAAAGGCTAAAATTGTAAGGCGATTATTTCAGCTTTTTTAATGGCGTTAATTTCCTTCCATTTCATAGGGGTAGGCTGAAACCTTAAGTTGATTTTACCTTTGCTTCTACTGGTTGTTGGTATCAATAATAACATATAATTTTTTTTTGATTTATGTAAATGCTATCATGATATCAATATCTTTTTGCAACTTGCTTTCACAATATTGCTTTCAAGATTTGTTCATTTTGATATGAAGATCAGATTTGCTAATTTTAGTTGCTTTTCTTTGTTTGAATTCATGATATGTTATTCATTCATTCCCCTAATGAGATACAATGTAAAATTTCCAAGATTTTTTTTTTAATTGCACATAATACCACAAGGAAAACACTTCTATAGTTCTTATTCTGCATATGTGGGATTGCTTTTCTAGAATATATTCCTAAAAATGGAATAGTTGAATCTTAAATTTGCCCAAATATTGTCAAATTTCTCTTCCAAATGATTTTAGCAAATTATACTTCAACCAGCAATAGATGGGTTTCTATGTCCCTGCATCATCTCCATCCACACTTGGAAACATCAGCCTTAATAGTCTACTCCTCAGATGACATCACAGTGCTATTTTAAATAACACTTATCTAATTATCCATGAGGTTGCATAATGTTTTAGATCCATTTTCATTAGTCTTGTATTTTATGGGAAAATAGAATTATACACATGCCTTGCATACAAGGGTATTGAGACTTTAAAATTTAAATGTGTATTACTTTAATTACAAAGTCATTTTACACATGAACAACAGTATGTTTACATTGCAATACACTTGGGAATAAAATACTTTTAACATTTTTAAGCAAGTTGAATTGTCCATTATGTTACCACACAAAAAGTTCCCTTTAAATAGGTTGATGTATTTTTATCCTTATATTCATTGTTTTCAGATGCTGACACCATATTATTTTTAGTTTTAGTTTCCACTAACTCTGTATCATAAGTTTCCTTAAAGTATAACTGATTTGCAATATCCTGTTAGTTCCAGGTATCTATCATAGTGATTGGATATTTTTATTCCTTCATTGTATTTAATGGCTACATAGATTCCATCAAGAAGATACAATGTAATTCTTAATCATTGCTGTAATTCTTCACCTAGTGTTGAATACTAGAGAGTCTAGGTTTTGATATTAAAGGCTTTTTTTTCTGACACCAAAAGTTATAGTTATTTTCACCTTACTTTTTTTTTTTTAAAGAAAAACAAAACAGTAAGAGTGAGGATAATTCACAGCTTGAAAATAGGTTGTGGCTCATTTAAACTCCTCTGTGTGTGTGTGTGTGTGTGTGTATGTGTGTGAGTGTGTGTGTCTCTGTGACTTAGTCTTTAATTTTGAATACTTGTAAATAAGAATGAACAGCAAGGTTTTAGGTTTCTTTCACTCATTATTTATCACTAATAATGAAATATCTAGATCGGCTTATTGCCCTCTTTCATAAATTAAAGCATTACATTTATGTTTTTATTTTCTGACTACTGATTTTATTTCCTTATTACCGATGTCAAGGTAGAAAAATAGATAATAATTGCATGAGGTATTTCTTAATCTCCATAATTCACTTTATTTTAAAATTTGAGTCCCTATGAAAGACTCAAGTTCTTATCATTTCGATGGAGGACCCAAGAAAGTTATGAGTTATGAGGAGAAAAGTATAAATAACCAAAGATGATGAGGTTTTGGAATATAGGGGAGGTTTAGAGGAGTGAAGTCCGGAGCCGACAACCAAGAAAGGATTCTTGAGACATCTTTGGTGCAAAATGGTGGTTTATTAAAGCACGGGAACAGGACCCATGGACAGAAGGCACTGCTGCCCCAGGTTTGTGAGGTGTAGCTGTTTTTATACTTGGGAGTTGGGGGAGTTAAGGAAAAGGGAGGTTTCAGAAAGATTTTCAAACGTTAAAGAAGACTGACAGGATACCCAGGGGCCTTGCCATTGTCAGGTTAAGGTTGTTTCTCCTTCTAGCAAGGCATTAACAATAAGATAGTTGGGAGCCTCCTGGAGGGACATTACACTCTGCTCACTTCCAGTATCTGCCAATGCGCTGCAGGTTAAAAGGACATTTAATTGTCTCTACATTTCCTTCTGGAAGCTAGGTTATTGATAGAAATGCTTTGGTTTTGTAGATTGCTAAAACATGTGTAAAAGAGAAAGACTCCTGTCTTGCAGGATTGTGATCTCTATAAATTAACTATTTGTTTTTCCTTTCCTTAGCTTTTGGGCAGCCAGAAATGCCTGAGGAGTGTCGCACATATCCCATGGGGGACGGGGTTGTGGGGCGTCAGCTTCTGCTATGTCCTCAGTTTACCTTCTGCTCCCTCATCAAAAAGAATAAGCCAGGTTCGGTAATGTCTTACTAAATTATGCCCATAGTTGTTACTTCTCTGGGTCGGGATGAGTAGGAAAATGAGTGTTCAAAGATCTCAGGGTGATTGTGCAAATCTGCACTGCTCACACGTACCCAGAGAGTGAGAGCTGATCTCACTATCAAACTCCTGTGAATTCCAACTATTGACAATGTCGTCTTTGACTGAAGATTTGTAGGATCCTTTCACCATTCCAGCCATCACTGCGGTCAGGATGTTAGTTGGGAACTGGTTTCTTTCCTCTCTGTTGTTATTGTTGTCCTTGTTGTCATCATTTGGTGGCATGTGTAGGGGAGCAAATCTACAACCCCCCATTGTGTCTCTTTGACATGTGGACAATTTTAGGCAGATTATTTTTTAAAGACTAAAGTCTCAAGAAATTTTTCTTTTTCCTCCCCCTTAAGTGCTTAAGAGAATTTAGATGGAGGATCTGCTCCAGGAAGGGAGCTATTACCATAGATAAGGGCAGCATAATATGAACTAGGTGAGGTAGATGGAAGGGAATTTAGCAGTCTGTTAACATTCCTCTCTGAGTCTTGTTGTTTCTGCAAGGCCCTGCAAACACTTGTTTACCAAACATTCACTCTTTTTCATCTCCACTCAGTTATCTTTCTTGCCTTTGAAGTCCGAAGACCTCTACTCCCTTCTCGGTACCTCTGGGAGGCATATAAGCCTCAATTACTTGACTGCCCCCAGGCTGCTTGCCTATAGAGTTCTCATACATATAAGACTGAATTTGGTTTTATCCTGTTAATCTCTCTCATGTCAATTTAATTCTTAGACTAACCAAAAGAATGTGGATTAGTAGACTAAAACTTTTCCTCCCCTAAATATGTTAAAGGCATATAACTTTATACATGGGTATTTCTCACCTGTAGTTTTGCTTATGAAATATGAGTTCCATTTCCTTTTTTTAAAAATTTTTTTTAAGATTTTATTTTATTTATTTGACAGATAGAGAGTACAAGTAGGCAGAGCAGTAGGCAGAGGGAGAAGCAGACTCCCCGCTGAGCAGGGAGTCGATGCAGGGCTCCATCCCAGGACCCTGCGATCATGACCTGAGCCGAAGGCAGTCGCTTAACAGACTGAGCCACCCAGGTGCCCCTTGAGTTCCATTTTCAACATAAGGAGAAACATCATAAAATCTATTGTCTTCCCCAGAGACATGTCCACTTTGGCAGATGATTGAGTCACTAAGAACATCTTTTAGTTGCCATCTATATTTTGGAAAAAAATCTAAAATTAGGAGTATAATTTTTTAAAATCATATTTAGATTTGGCTGCTTAGATAGGAACCCATTTCTTTTTTCTTGACAGTTTTTAATTTTTTTTATGTAAAAGAAGGCAAAAGAAGTGATATAGTAGCTTCCATGCAAGTGAATAAAGAGGGAATGTTCGGAATTTAAGACCTAGCCAATTAATAAGGGCTCTAAGTCCCCTTCAGGCCGAGAGGACTACAAATAAATTCTAGGCTCTTGACCCCAGCAGGCTGAGGAGAGTGAGTTCCAGAAAGGTAGACTTCAAAGGCATCTTTGGCCCCTTGAGACAGCCAGCCTACCTTTAGCTTATTTCTGGTTCAGTCTGGAAGAAAAATAAGAGCATCCATAGCCAGTGGTCAGAAACTGCTAGCACTCTGACAGACTGGGCCCTCCACCAGGGAAAGCTGACCCCTTCAACAATTCTCCTTGTCAATTCTGCCCTTACAATAACTTTCAAAACTGTCGTGCAATTGCAGCATAATTCTTGCAAACTTGAAAAGTCTTTTTCAAAGTCTTTGATTTCACCCAAACAGGGAGAATCATTCCGCTTCTATCTACTCACACTCTCGGTTCCTTTCTGTCTTGATTTTATATGGCATCCATGATCACTTCTAGCATTTACTCATAGGAGAGTTGCCAAGGACACTGAGAAGTTATTGTTTCATATTTTATCTACGTAGGTGAGAAGTGGTTGGAAAATCATGCACAGCTACGCCTAAGGATGCCAGTCACACATCACAATGTTTCCTTCCTCTCTACGCTTTCCACCATGCCCTTCACACTCATGGAAGCAGTTAACAATGTTGTCATAATGCACTTCTGTTTCTTCATTGGGCTGTTAAATCCCCTCTGATTATCAGTATTTCAAAATGCTTAAAATACTCTTCAGAAATTTCCTTTCTGTATTTACTTCCTTGGTTCTGGAAGACTATCTTTCAGACTGTGGGTTCTGACTGTTGAGGGGGTGGCAAAATCAATTTGGTGAGCTGTGATTAGCATTTCCCCCCCCGCCGCTGAATATGAAGGAGGAGAGAACAGAATACAAACTAAGAGTTCATCACACCAGGGAAAATCAGTATTATTTTGGGAGAATTTATTTGAACAGATCTATATGGATTTATGTCCCAGTATCCTAGGCCTTCCCGGAAAATATTTATCTATTATGGATGACAGACAGTGTTTGTAATCCACTGCTCTAGGCCATTTTATCTTCTCTATTTGAATCAAGACTATCTTTTTCACATAAAGTATATATTTTTTTAGCTTATCTCTGATAACATAATACATTTTATTTAACAGCTTGATGTTCGTTTGTGCTCCCCTCCCGGATATCTTCCACAATACCAAAATTTCAATAGCAATTATGTGACATCAAAATGTCATTATCACTGCTCATCCTTCTAATTATATTTGAAGAGTCCTCTCTTTCATAGTTTTTACATTCCGTCGGCTCTTTCTTCCACTTCCCCACATTTCCTTCTCTAAGTGCCATTTTTGTCTACTGTTCAAGAATGGGTCAAGTTTAGAATGAAGGGAGTTTATTTAGGATTCATTCTAATTGACAATAAATAGCCTGGGGACTTAGCTGCCACAGCTGTCCCTTATTAGATCATAGTGCAGGTCATCAAATTAAAATAAGCTGTCCTAAATTCTGCACTGTACAAGGGAAGAAAGAAAAAGCATTAGGCCCTCTCAGAGAGCCCTTTAGAGTGAATTATGTTGATGGTTTGTGTAGAAAATGGGCCAGATGACAGCCAAGTTAGAGCAGCCTGTCACCACAGCTAATGCTCACATGTCAGCTTTTGGACCCGAGCGCAACTCAAGGCTTACAACTGACTGGCCGTCAGCTTTGGTTCAGGAGGTCAAGGTGCACAGGGTAAGGGCTGTCTCCGAACTTCCAGCATGCCCTCCAGAGCCTTCCGTTCCTAAAGAAGTCTGTTGTTTTGTTTTGTTTTGTTTTGTTTTGTTTTGTTTTAATTGTGGGATGTTATGGGTCTGTATGTAGAGTTTTAAATCATTATCTGGTATGGAAGCTTTGCTGGAAACATACTTCCTTTAACCCAAATTTTTGTAGGTGGTTGGCTTGAGAGAGACAATTAATCTTGAGAAATGTAGTTAGGCAATTGCCAGTAAAGGTTGGGTGCTAGTGGCAAAAATCACTTTGCTTGCTGCCAATTCTCCCTCATAAATTTACCTTTGTTTCTAAAACATGTAAAAGCAGTGTAGATTGATACCACAGTGTACGTTTTTAAAATGAGCTCAGTGTGCTTCCCTTCTGTTGTTTCCTATCCCAATGCCACCTAAAGAATTGGGAAAGATGGAGACTAAGGCGGGGGTGGGGGGTGTGGGGATGAGCTTAAAATTGTGCCAGGTTTTTGTTTTTTGTTTACATTCCAGATGACCAAAAATACTGATAGCAAAGAAAAAAACACTGAAGCTGACTCAAGTTCCTCCAGAGTCTCTTCGGCATTTGCTATCGCTTCTGCTGTGTGGGGTGCAGGTTAGGGCAGGGTCCTGGGGGAAGGAATCTTGCCCCACCATGCACTGGCTGGGGAGTTCTCCTACCATTGCCCAAACTTTCTTAGGATGTGCAGCCCTCCACGAAAATATGTCCTCTATTGGAAGGCCCAGCAATAGCCCTCTACAGCAAAGGACACAGAGTACCATAATCTCATAATCCCAAAATGGCTTAAAGTCCAAAACTGAGTTTCATTTGCTCAGCATGCGATGTGCTGTTTCTGCTGAAGAACAACGTGGGTCATGTGAAATATTGCAATTTTTATTTTTATGGCATTTTCGTTTTCCCTGATGTTTGGAAGCCCTAGAAAAAAACTTTTTTTTTTTTTTCCCCCTGTGGAATGTGAAAATGAACTAATCTTTATAGAATGCACACAATGTATGGCTCTTTTGATTAATGCATGTATATGTGCTATTTTGTTTAAGTCTCTAATATTAAAATTTAGTGAATCTCAAATGTTCCAAGGTGTATTGTTCAAGGTTACACAACTGAAAATCATGGATGTGAGAATTGATTTAAGTGTGTATATATTTTCTATTTATTCAAAACAACACTGTGTGTGTAATCTCTGCATATGAATTAAACCTAATTGACAATGCCAAGTTTAAAATCCAGTTCCTGAAATATTATGATGGCTAATTGTCTTTCATTCCTTCATACATCTCTCCCTATCAAATCCACTTAATATAAGAAAGCAAGAACAGAAACAAAGCATTTCAACTTTGGCAAATGATACTCCTGGTGATTTAAAAATATATCTTTATATTCTCTCATCTTGTAATGTGAGTACATTAGTCCTTTGATAAATTTTTCTTGGAATATTGATTTTGGTAGATTTGTTGCTTGAGATCTCAAAAATAAGGGCTTCATATCAGCTGAAATACTAGGAGCAATAAACATTTTCATGGGCCATAATTATCCATACGCTGTCTTTAAAAGATCAAATTAAAAGATCAAACAAAGGTAAAACTGATGCTAAAAGAAACAGTTTCACAACGACTTTTCTCTGGAACATGTCCTTCAGTTACCTGTATTTTAGTTACGAGGTGCGTCTATGTTTGGTGGTTCAAAACATGGAATAAAGCAACATTGTGATTTCATGCTGAATAATAAATATTTTCTAAGACTTCCAAATATAATGCAAAATCAAAACATATTACTTGTTAATCAGCCCTGTTTTAAGGTGATTTAGGCTCATTAGATTATAGTTGAAGGAATATATCTTGAGCAAGAACTTGCTTTGTACATTACAAGACCCTGAAGAGAATTTCCATTTGTATAATAGAGACAAAGCATAGACTGGCATATTACAAACAATAAAGCCACTGACCACGGAAACTGGAGCACAGGCTTCTGTGAAGTATAATTGACATAATAATATTTGAACCAATTTGACTGAATTTATTACAGCTTTCATACTCCCTGAAATGTTATACTCAATCTATCAGATAATTGTTACACACATAATATTTTTAGCTCCCATTTCACATGCACTGGATTTATTTATTTTTTTTCAAAATATGAAAGACCTTCTCTTTTACCCTTGCATTTAATCTTGCAGGGGGAGGGGGCTGGCCTGCTTTTGAACTCCAAATAACCCCCTTTCTCCACATTTCAATGAGGTGCTGCTAACATGTTGTAGGCATGGACCTGAGCTTTATCTCCACTTGTTAAAATATTTGCTGGTCTGCAACAAAAGTGCAGCTAAAATTACTGTGTTAGTTTTATTAATTTGGGAATCTAAGCCGTTTCTCTCTCAGTAAGTGAAAATTGCCTTTTTATTTGATACAAAAATGGTATATGTTTAAAGGGTACCTGATAGTGGGAAGAGAGCTATTCTAAGAATTTTAAAGACTGGAAAAAAATACTCCATTTTTATGTGAGAGAATGTAGATATTCATTTATTTGGCAAGACCTAGGTGACCCAAAAGCAGGTTTTATACGATTTCAAGGTATGCACTTGTCACTTGTATTATACTAGATTTTCATATAATCAGAAAACTGTTCCTTGTAGTTCTGGTATATTTTAAATTACTGATACAATTGCAGTAGCTGTGGTTGTTCTTAATTGCTATGATTATAAAAACTTTTCTCCTATTACTGCCTCTGACCTCACAACACTTCATCAAAAGTAGGTAATGGTGAAGTTGCCTCGCCACATTTAATGGTAAGACTGTAGGATGACAATCAAGTGTGTGGACCCAGAGCTACCTCTTCAAACATTTTCTCAGATGTTTTATACCTTAAGTCTCAGTGATGAAATTATTTCTCCTAAAAATTCTGGGTACAGGAAAGACAGACAAATATTAATAAGAGCATAAATTTAATAGAGGAAATCATATCTTGTTTTGATGCTGATAGTTTGATCCCAAATTTTATAATAATTAATTAAATTGTATCCACCTAGAAATGTATGGACATCCTGTTTCACATGTAAAAATGAAAGAATGGGAAGCCATCAATATCCATCATTTCATTTTTTTAAAAGCAATAATAATGCTTAGTAATAGATTTTATTTACTAAGCATTTCATAAATGTCAAAATGTCATATGTTTTATAGAGTTTATTCTACTTAATTCATGCACAGAGCCTGAAACATGGATAGTACTACACTGATTTTAAGCTGAGGAAACTGATGCTTAAAATGTTTTAATTTTCTTTCTTTCTTTTTTTTAAAGATCTTATTTATTTATTTGACAGAGAGAAAGAGAGTACAGGCAGGGGGAGTGGCAGGTGGAAAGAGAGGGAGAAGCAGGCTCCCTGCTGGGCAGAAAACCTGTGGATTTAAGGATTGATCCAGTATCCCAGGACCATGACCTGAGTTGAAGGCAGACGCTTAACAGCCTGAGCCACCCAGTCACCCCAAAATGTTTTAATTTCTTAATTCAAGAGCTAATAAATGTCAGAGATGGATTAGGAACCAAGAGTGGTCCAACTAAAAAGCCCATGCTCATTATGATACAATGACACTCTATTTAGAATGTTGTTACTATTTCAGTTTGAAACAGATAATGCTGAGGTCATGTAATAATTATTGAAGGACATGGACAACAAATTAATCAAACATGTTTGGAAAACTATTTTGGAAAATTACAGCTCTCTTAATTGTTTAGGTGATGTAAATTTTCACAAATATATTTCCAAGTGTTTTATATGGAAGCACTGAGGCTACCAGTCCTGTTTAACCATAATAACACACTTCTATTATGTTGTGATATATATTTTTACAATGAAATTTTTTAAGATGTCTACGTAATTGAAATTTATGAAAGCATGATTAAATTGATGTAACTTGTTACAGACTTAAGGAGACATGCCTTTCAAGAAAAAAGAAGAAAAAGAATTTCTGAATTTTAAGTAAATACAAATTTCTAACAACTCAAAAAACCCAACAAACTTAAAACTCTTGAGATTAGTCTTTTAATGAGTTTTTTGCTTCTGGAAATTTAAAGAATATTCAACTCCATGTTAATCTTCTCATTGAATTCAACTTGCACCTGGTTATTAATGAAAAGTGTCATAGCTACATTAATTCAAATAGCTCTGATGGTTTGAGTAGCCCCTAAAATAAATGTAAAGATACAAAAAATCCAAATCCTAAGAAAAATGTGTAAATGTACAGATTTTTATTTAGATATTAAGGAAAATTTTCTTCATATTTTTGGATCAAAAAATGTCCTATTCTCATTAATCTGTGCCAAACATGCATCATAAAAGCAATTTTCAATCATGCAAGTACCTTTCCACAAATACACCCACAACCAGGTACCAGGATCAGGGAGGCGAAGATTTCAGTGCGTTGGCATCATTTTACAGAATTCAGTGTGTGAACCTACATGTTTCCCTCTCGTCTGATGGTTGTTTCTGATTTTAACATGGGCTGGGAAAATTTTGATTTGTAGGAAACTGCAAAGGAAAGCTGCAAAGCAATTTTGTATCATGGCAGTGACTATAGCAGAGAAGTCTTCGTCCTAATAAATACAAAAGGGAAAACTAAACACGCACTTAGCAAAAACAAAACCAAACCAAACACCCCAAACAATGTGATGAACTACAAATTAGTAAATTATCTTTAGGAATAATCTACCAGTCTTTTGAATTATGCTATCTCTAATAAAAATTTTCAAATTCTTGACTTAAAGAAATTTGTGCATCATAAACTCAAATATTTTTAGCAATATGAAGACTGAAATATAGTGACTGAGATACTCTATTTTCTTACTGTTAACCAGATCTTACTTAAAAGCTGTTGTAGGAGTCATCGCCTGTTTTTGAGACAATCATACCTGATTTCTTTTTTGTAGCAACAGCCTAAATTTAAGCCCTTTTTCATATTTCCTAAATATATTTGGCAGTTTGAGTTTGAGAAATTCAATTTTCAGTCACGTCTGGAGCTCCCTAACTATGGCTTTAGTAAGTCATTGTAAAAGTGTTGGCTGTTAAATTTCTTCTGTTACATAAAAGAACATTTGCGAGCATTTATTTACAGTAACTTTGCTGTGTTTTAACAAACCCAATTAGCATAATGGCTCAGGCTGCTATTTCCCCATCCCTTAAGATGGTTAGAGATTTTGAGTTCTCTTAACTATCATCATCCATTCCAGTGTTTTACCTTATGTCTGCAGGAGAGATTATACAAAAAATTAAACATATATTAACAAGATCAACACCCATAGCAATGGACAAATACTCCTAATGCAGGGAAAGATGTGTTGCAAGTAGTCTTAATACCATTATAACTCAGAATTTTTCAAGTTGCCATGATGGTAGTTTGGAAAGAACCATGGATCCAAGGGGAAAGGAGAATAAACTAGATCTCATAGAATTTAAATAAGCATAAAGTCAGATTTGGTTGCAAGGAAAGGGGCCACCAATAATAATAACTGTATCCAATGGAGCATGAGCCACTCCTGGTTTAGCTAACCACTGCTCACATCCAAGGGGCAGATCTCATGATCATCGCACAGAAGATGAATTTGGGCAGCTGTAGACTCAGGCAGTCCCCCAGCAGACATCCACCATCTTCAGCCTTGATCACAACAGTGACCTCCTAGTCCGTGTCCTAGTCATCAAGGTCACCTCAGCTCTCACCTGCAATCAGCAGCCCCATATTTTGAAAACCAACTCTAAAAATGTCATCTCACAAATAATGAATTTAAAGTGTTACGTGAATGGAAAAAAAATCTTTAAGACTTTGTTTTATCCCATAGTTTTAGAGAAGTTGTCTTAAAGGAGGAGGTGAAAGCCCATGTAGTAATTTACCAGAGACAAAAAGGAATCTACCAGGATTTGTTTCTTCACTCCTTCCCAATTCCTCCTCACAAAAGGTAGAAAGAAGATGGACTGTGGTATGGTTCCAATGATAGAGCTCATTATGATAACAGCAACACACCAATGGTTATTAAATTATATAGCAACCATGACTCACAACATTTGTAATTGGGTAAGATAATATTGAAATATCTCCACAAAAGATTATAGAGTTCATAATTTATTCAAATAAATATATTAATGTATTTCATTAGAAAATAGATTATTCAGTATATATTTTGAGGCAAAAAGCTTTTATAAATTTATTTAAAAATAAACTTTAGATCAGATAACATTTAAAATTATATTTTGACATTGGGGAAAATAAAGAATATTTTTGTAAGATATGGGCTGGAAAGTTTTTCTGTACAAGTAAAGAAATGCAGTAACTATTAGAGCAGATGTTGACAAATGTCATTCACAAGAAGTTAAAATAGTTTAATGCCAGAAAGGAAAAAGATAAAAGAGGTTTTCACCTAATATTTTTGACATGTGTGGAATGGTGAAATTGGATGATGTACTACATACATAAAGAGTTCAAGCAAACAGTAGAAGAAGATAAATAAACCAACACAAAATCTGTCAAAAATATAAACATGCAATTCATAGAAAGTATGCAAATGGCTAATGGATTAGCATTTAGGGTAGTCACTATTCAAAAAGAACATTGTTATTTTTTTTAAGTTATTTAGGCACCATATTAAATTTAAAAGGTCCATATAATAACAAGCATCTAGAATTATATCTTACATAAATAAAAAGATGAATATGAAAATGCATTCATTAAAATTCAAAAAAAAGAAGAGGAAGTGAAGGAGAAGCAGGAAGGAAATAAAGATAAATCACTCCTATGTGGAACTTAAGAAACAAAACAAAAGAGCATGGGGGAAATAGAGAGGGAGGCAAACCAATAAACAGACTCTTAAAAGTAGAGAACACACTGATGGTCACCAGAGGGGAGGTGAGTGGGAATTTGGGTGAAACAGGGGATAGGGGTTAAGGAGGGTATTTATTATGATGAGCACTGGGTGTTGCATGGAAGTGTTGAATCACTACATTATTCACCTGAAACTAATATGATACTGTATGTTAATTAACTGGAATTTAAATAACAAATAAATCACCACAAATAAATTAAGTGCCCATCAGCAGAGGTGGAGGGATTGGATGGAAGAATACATTAAAATGTGGTACAGCCATAAAACCATACCATGAATACTACGGAATCTTCTACTATGCAAAGAAGAGATGGAAGTAGGTATGTCTGTTTACCATTCAAAGCTGAGCAACAATGTAGGTGACATATATGAAAAGTAATAGCATGCACTGTTGCAACTGAAAACAGATACGTTATGCCCATAAACCTAGTTATCTTAGGGCTCTCAGGATGCCACAATATAAACAGAAACTAGAAGCGTGGATGATTGAAAAAGACTTTAAGCAAGAAAGTCTGTTCCAAACATGCCACAAAGAGTAAGAGATCTAAACAGAGACATTAATAAATTTAACAACTTGATCAGTTTAACTACATCAAAACAGAGGGTGGCAAAAATATCATAGCAAAAGCTAAAAAAAAAAGGATAAACACTGAAAACTATTTGTAACCTCTAAGACAGAGAAAGCTTTTTTTTTAATCTCCATTTTATGAAGAGTTCTTACAAATCAAAAAGAAAAATAAGCAGAGAAACTCGCAAGGTTATGAACATACAGTACATAAAATAGACATTTAGATTTTAGACCTATATTTCCAAATACAAGAAACTGTAAATAGATGAATTAAAGAATAGTTTTCCTGGGGCACCTGAGTGGCTCAGTGGGTTAAACCTCAGACTCCTGATTTTGATTCAGATCACTATCTCAGGGTCTTGAGATGGAGCCCCACAGGAGGCTCCAAGTTCAGTACTGACTCTGCTTGAGTTTCTCTCCCTCTGCTCCTCCCCCTGCTCACGTGCTCTCTCTCTGAAATAAATAAATAAATTTTTTAAAAAGGAAGTATGATTTGCCTGAAGCTAACAAGCTTTTTTAAATTTTATTTATTTTTAAAAATATTTTATTTATTTATTTGACAGACAAAGATCACAAGTAGGCAGAGAGGCAGGAAGAGAGAGAGGGGGAAGCAGCCTCCCTGCTGAGCAGAGAGCCTGATGTGGGGCTCCATCCCAGGACCCTGAGATCATGACCTGAACCAAAGGCAGAGGCTTAACCCACTGAGCCACCCAGGCGCCCCAAGGCTTTTTTTTTTTTTTTTTAAAGAAAAGGCTAAAAGGGCCTTTTTCATACATTTTATTGGAAAGAGTATGTAGTACTTTTAAATAATTTGTGAATGAACGAATGAAATTATGTTTTATTTTGTATTACATTATTATGCAGAGACTATCATTTTAATCCAATTCATTCAAAAAATGTCCATGAATTTTCTTACTGTGGAAAAGGTTCTGGAAAAGCATTATTGGTAAGGTAAAAGCAAATAAAACACAAGACCTGCCTTCTAAGAATGTAATTTACTGATAGTTTCAATCTTAATTACATACCTGTGGTTTAAGGTTGATTTGGGTAAATGAGTCAGTGGAAGTAGAGGGAGAGAGTCCTACTGAGTTTAGGGGAGGAGGAAGATCTTAACTTTGGGTGAGGAATTTAGAAATGCATCAGAGAGGAAAAGCAACCTCCATAGCCTTTCCCAGACTGGTATTGAGAGTAAAAATCTTTATCCATAAAGTTGCCAAATTACGCCAGTTTTTCTGTACCCAGCAAGGCGCTCTGAGTGGCCTTGGGCGTCCTTGGGCAGGTGACTGGGCTAACTCCACCTCTTCATGTGAAGTGGGAGTGATTGCAGTTCCCACCTCTAAGCCTTCTGTGAGGGTTGGATGGACCAGGGCACATCAGGAGCTCCGGGCGGTCAATGCACATGAACAATGAGCTTGAAAGGCAGCCATATCCTTATCATATCCTATTTGCTAGTGTTCAAAGATGGGAAACAGCCTGTAAACTGGGGTGAATACGACTGAGGACCAAGGAAGGAAAAGCTTGGAAAACACGTGTAATCAAACAGATTCTTAGTCTTCATACTTTCACGAGGAATACTGTGCCTCCCGTGGCTGAAAGCTTGTGTTTAAGAACATGAGTAATGGAACCAGGGCTGCTTAGACCTTATTCCAAGCCCTGAATTAAATGTGAGATCCTTGGGAGGTAATTTAATTCCCACCCACATTTCAATTCCTTTATATGCAAATAAGGAATTATAATAATTTCTACCTTATGGTTTCTCATGAAGATTCAGTATATGATGCAAGGAAGATATTTAACGGAGTGAGTGGTGTGAAATAAATGCTCAGCGAACTCAATTTGCTGAGTAAATCTGGAAAAGGGTTTTCATGGTACTTTACTGCCTCATTCTGTACTTGTAATATCACCTCATAAAGGACCTGGATGTAAATTACTAATAATGGTATTTGCATTTAATCTAATTGAGGAATACAATGTTGGTTCCTGCCTAGAACAGTTATTTCAGAAAACCAGTGAGAGGAGATATCCTCAGGGTCTGTACCTTCTGAAATCCTAGTATGGGGACAGTATCTTATCCTGAAGATGTAATTCATCTTTTTCTTATAGATAAACTTCTCATCATAGTAAGCCTGGGTTTGGTTCTCTTATATAATCCTATCAGCATAATTAGTCAGAAATAATGGATGTCATATTGTTTACTACAAACTAAAAATAGTGTTTCTGATTAAGAGAATATACTGTAATATTCAAAAACTTTTAATAAGCATCCAGATTTTTTTTCCCTTCACTTTGGTCAGTGTATTTCTGGGATCTAAGATAAATATGTATGATATAAAATAATATAATATAAATAAAATTACAAAATAAATATTGACACAAAATTTGAATTTAATAATTCAACTATATATCTATACCTATGTACTATATAACCTTCTTTATATAGCTACCTATATAACATATAGGTATATAGATATATATAGATATTTATATAGATATCTATACATTTGTAAAGATCTATTGATATACAGTATAGGTATAGATATTTAGTTATATGGTATATAGATACAGATTTATATCTATCTATCTATCTATGGCTTGCAGACCTTAAATATTGCAAATAATGGGCATTTATTTTAGTCCTTACTATTGGAAGTTACTTAAATCTTTAAGATCAGCATAAGAACAAGGAGGAAAGAGTGACTAAGTGAACAGAACCGAGTGTAGCTCTTGCCTCCGCTCTGCCTGGATTCAGGTTTGAAAGCCTCCCTGCCCCTCTTCACCCCCGACCCCACCCCCTGGGCTTTACTTTCCCTTTCTGGGCATCTCATGAGGCTCCTGGCTTTCCTCTCCTTAGAATGCTCTGACACCAGTGTGGGGACCCAAAAGGCTCTAAACTAAGTAAAGTTTTCTCAGCTACTTCACTTTCTTTTACCTCTCTCTGGTGGAATTAAAAATAACGTCCATTACTGATTTCTCCTGTGTCTGGGGGAAATCCTACCTATTGCTCTCATTTCTCATTGAAACTTGTTGCTACCTCCTAAAACTGTTTCTCTATGATTTAAAAACTTCTCTAAACTTAAAACTTAAAACACAATAAACCATTTAATGCAGACAAATAATTATTACATTTTGGTCCAGTTACATGGGAGAGTTGTTTTCCCTCATCCTCATAAATCAGAGAATACTAATTCTGATATTAAACCTCAATTAGCAAAATGGAAAGAAGGTCAGGGACTTAATTTGGATAATGATGGTCTCAGATAAAGATGGTAAGTTCTAAATGTAAATGAATCATGTAGAGAAACATGGCCTAATTCAGATGGCAGAACTTTTCAGATAAGTTCACATAATCAACTTTTCAGGGAATTGAATACAAATGTGGACAAAAATGCATTAAAAAAACAGTTAAGGATAAATTAGTGAAATACATAGTAAGTTAGAGACAGAGAGAGCCTCAAGCAGATACACTGCGACTTATTTCTTTTAATGAAAAAACATTCCATCTTTTTTACCTACTGGTTTTTATTTGTAAAAGAAAGTCCATGTGCAATTATAAAATATGAAAGAATCTCTCAGGGGCAAGGTCATTCAGGCACACAAGTGACTTGGTATCAAAACATGCTTTTACAATAAATACTGAAACACTCCCTTGCCACTGGGTCCTCATGGACCTTACTAGAGTTAGTCTTGGTCCTCTTCCAAACCTTTTACAATTCTATAATATTCTACAATATTCTTACACATCCTGTCTTTGAATACAATCACCATGGGGTTTTGGAATGAAAAATTGAAGACAGCTACAATAGGGTTGCAGAGAGATGGGAGGGTTTCATTTGAAGCTTGAAGTAAGGTAATCATTTTGATAAGACCTGTGGTGGAGGAGAACCTCAGAGGTGGTGGAAACAAATTCTTGGAGAATCAGAGACTTAATGATAAATAATCAATGAAAAATCTCCCTATCTTTAAATATATATTTACAAAATGTCAAAACAGCCTGAGAGAAATTAGCTGTAGCACTTAAAACAATCAATAGTCATTATTTGCAAAGAGCTCTTAGAAAAAGAAACAATATATTTGGATAAGGAATGTGGAAAGGCAAGCCATAGAAGAAAAAAATAGACTTAATAAACATGCGAAAATATATTCTACTTCATGACTACTCAGAGGAATGCAAAATAAAACAATAAGACACTATTTCTCTCTTATTGAAAAAATTGACACAATATATAATTCTGGTATAACTACAGACAAAATAATATTCTCATTTAATGCCAATGGAAATGCAAATTTCTAAATATTTGCAAAATAAATTGATAGTAACTCTTAATGTTTTAGTGCATCTAGCAATGCCCAACAATCCAGCTTACAATCATATAAGCAACTCTCTGGAATAGCAATAATCTCTATATTGTAATATATATGTATATATTTATATATTTTATACGTGTGTGTGTGTGTGTATGTGTGTATCAGGACCCACACAGTGATTTAAACAGGGGAAGTTGAATACAAATCATAGTTATAATAAAAAAGTAATGTTAAGATATAAGATAAACTAGGACAGATGGAGTATAGCCAAGGATGGATGGTTATGGCCAGGACCTTCCCCAGAAAAGCGAGGGCTCTGACTTTGTTGCAGGAGTTGGAGTTCCAGGCCAGTAAATGAGAGGGAATCTTCCTGGTTTTCCCAGAGCAGAGCTGCGGGTGCTGAGCAGGCAGGGAGGAACCTTGTGGCACAGATGAGCCACAGCTTGAGTCTAGATGCCCTGTTGTGCAGAGGGTTGGTGGACCGTGGAGGCAGGGCATTGGCAGTGGGCAGTGTTCACTTCAGGATAGTATGGAAAGACTGTGGAAAGACTGGATGGATGTAGAAGACATACTAGGAGGGAGGGCAGACAAACAGAAGGAGTCAGGCATCAACACAGACAGGAGCCTGGAGCACAGGGTATAGAAAGTCTGGGATGCCTGGTATTCATGTCAAGTCAGCCCTGCAAGGTAATCAGCATGCTGGTCTGGGGCTACAAGTTGTTTTTATTTTTTCTTTATTTTCTCTTGAAGTATAGTTGACATATTAGTTTCGGGTGCACAGTGTAGTGACTCAACACTTATACACATAATATATATACAAAATGATCATCATGGTAAGTGTAGTTACATTCTGTCACCATACAAAGTTATTATTGACCAAATTCCCTCTGCTGTACTTTACATCCCTGCGACTCATTTATTTTATAACTGAGAGTTTGTACCTTTTAATCACCTTTGACTATTTTGCTCAACTCCCACCTACCTCCCCTCTGGCGACAGCCAACTTGTTCTCCATATTTTGTGTCTTTTTCTGCTCCGTCTTGGTTGTTCATTGTTTTTTTTTTTGTTTTGTTTTGTTTTGTTTTTGTTTTTTATTTGGTTGGTTTTCTTTTGATGACATACATAAGTGAAATCAGATGGTAATGGTCCTCCTCTGTCTGACTTGTTCCAGTTGGCATTATACCTTTAGGTCCACCCATGACCTCACACCTGTTAGAATGACAAGCATCAAAAAGAGAAGAGATAAGAAGTGTTGGAAAGGATGTGGAGAAAAGGGAACCCTCAGGCACTGTTGGTGGGAATATCAATTGGGGCAGCCACTATGAAAAACAGTAAGGAACTTCCCCAAAAAGTGAAACTAGAATTACCATACAATCCAGCAATTCCACTTCTGGGTATTCACTCAAACAAAACAGAAACACTATTTCAAAAAAATATGTGCACCCCTATGTTCATTGCAACATTATTTATAAAAGCCAAGACATGGAAACACCCTAAGTGTCCACTGATGGGTGAACTGATAAAGAAAATGTGGTTCTACATACAATTGTACATCGATGAATTGGACAATCTAGAAGGAATGGATTAATTCCTAGAAACATGTATTCTTCCAAGATGGAAGCAGGAAGAAATAAAAAGATCTGAACAGACGGAATGCTAGTAATGAAATCGAATCAGTAATCTAAAAACTCCCAACAAACAGAAGTCTGAGGCTGCAGGTTTTTGGGAGTCCTGGTCTTCTAGGCTATGGCTGGGGCTGGGTGTCCTTCATGACCTCCTACCCCTCCAACAGCAGGTGGTGCAACCACTAGCCCAAGGGGCCTCTTCTTGTGCAATGTCTCTCCAGCGCCCTCTACTGAGAAACCTTATTATCTTGCACCCTGTAAAGGAGAAAATCTAAAAGGAATTCCGTCTCTTACTGCAAAACCAATTCTGGAAAGGTGCTTTGGAGAGGACAGCCAATAAATTGATAACTGCACAGTTCAATGTGAGGTTATAATTTACTTTTTACTTAAATCGTTAATAGCTAGGATTTCTACTACCCTCATCTGAAAGCTTATAATTTAATACAGAAATGCCCTGAGGAATATGGTATTGTGTCCCTCAGATATAATAGATACCCAGTGAGTATTTGGTTTTAAAGAGGGGAGAAGTATTTAAATGAAGTACTTTATTTATATATTTTGCCTTTATTTAAATTTTGGTTAAAATTTAAATATTTTTTATTATTATTAATAAATGTATTCAAAACTCCAAGTACAAATATAAAGTGATTTTTAGGCAACAGTATACAGGTGCAATGTCATAAAATGTCTGAGAACATTACTTTCAATTGTGGTTGTCACATGCAGATATAAATTATAATTTTGTCTTCTTGGTCTCTGTATCATTTGACTTTTAGAGAATGTTTGCTTTTTATCTATTCTGCTATTTTTTTCTTTTTTACATAATTTGTCACAAGGCCAAAAAGAACAAAAAATAAAATCTTGGACATTATATAAAAATCAAAACTTGCAATAATGAATGCAATGATGAATTTTAAAAAAATATCTTAAGATAATTTACCTAGAGATAAAATTATCAAAGTTCACATATCATGATGACAAGTTTTGAGATCTTCCACCCAACAGAAATATGTTAGCTTTCTCTTACATTATATTATCAAAGACGTCCAAGAAAACTTGATAAGGCACACTCCCAAATTTCATAATAGTAAGAAATCAAGCTACAAATACATCTTATATCATATATCTTTTATCACTACAAACAGGAACAATGAAATTTCCTCAAGGGAAAATGAGCATAGTGTGTTACTTAAATGATAATGGTAGAAATATTTGAAATAATATTTCAATGAGTGAAGCATTGGAAAGTTTAAGTATTCTTTGAAAATACCAAATTTCTGAAACTGTTGTTCACAATTGGTGAAGAAAATGTAGTATCAGCATCAATGTTGAGTGCAGGAATAATATATATCTAATGTCACTCTGTGCATTTAGGAAACATAATCATGTGATTTTATGTTTTATCTCTTCATGTTTTAAGGACATTATCTCTTTAATTCCAGATGAGTATCAAATAGAATATGATTTTTGTCAGTTTAATGTAAATGAAAAATGAATTCAATGATTTAAGGAAGATGTAGCATTTTATTCCTAGTTATAGTTTTACATAAATCTTTCTAATGACAAAAGAATAAAGCACATGAAAATTTTAAAATAATATAGCTCATCCTTGAACTCCAGGCATCCAATAGTGTAAGAGTAACAACTGAAAATATAAATATGATATTTAAAACCACATTTAAAATAGCCTCTTGTTTAATTTTTTTAATTTAAATTTTTTATTAAGGTATAATTGACATACATTATATTAGTTTCAAGTGTACAACATAATGATTTAATATTTGTATATATTGCAAAGTGATAATCACAATAAGTATAGTTAACATCAGTCACCACTCAGTTATAGGGTTTTTTTTGGTTATGAGAACTCTTAAGATCTGTTTTCTTAGTAACTTTCAGATATGCAATACAGTATTATTAGCTATAATAGCCATGCTGCATGTTACATTCCTATGACATCTTTATTTTATAACTGGAAGTTTTGACCTCCTTCACCCATATTGTTCACCTCTCACTTCTAACCTCTGGCGACCACCATTCTGTTTCTTATAGCTATGAATATAGTTTCTGTTTGCTTATTTCTTCATTTTTAGATTCCACACAGAAGTGAGATTAAATAGTATTTGTCTTTCTCTGTCTGACTTATTTCACTTCACATAATACCCTCAAGTTCCATCCAGTTTGTCACAAATGGCAATTCATTCTCTTTTATGGCTGAATAATATTGTTTTGCATATATATCACATTTCTTTTTGTCCATTCCTCATTGGTGGACATTAAGGTTGTTTCCAGGGGTGCCTGGGTGGCTCAGTGGGTTAAGCCTCTGCCTTCGGCTCAGTTCATGATCTCAGGGTCCTGGAATCGAGCCCCATGTCGGGCTCTCTGCTTGGCGGGAAGCCTGCTTCCTCCTCTCTTTCTGCCTACTTGTGATCTGTCTACCAAATAAATAAATAAAATATTAAAAAAAAAAAGGTAGTTTCCACATCTTGGCTATTGTAAATAATGCCACAGTGAACATCGAGGTGCAAATATCTTTTTGAGTCAGTGTTTTTGTTTTCTTTGGATAAATACCTATTAGTAGAATTGATGAATCATATGGTAGTTCTAGTTTTAATTTTCTGAGGAATTGCCATTTACTCTTCTTTTTGTTTGTTTGCTTATTCAAATCATGGCTATCAAGTCAGAGCTTATCACTCCTTCCAAACACACTTTAGACCTCACTCCCATCTCAGCCTGAGTTATTCTTGGATAAATCTCCATTGTGAAGTGATAATAGGACCAAAAAGTTCATTTTGAAGACCTTGTCTTAAAAATCAGATTCTGATGGGATCGGGGAGGGAGACAAACCGTAAGAGACTCTTAATCTCAGGAAACAAACTGAGGGTTGCTGAGGGTTGGGGGAGACAGATAGAGTGGCTGGGTTATAGACATTGGGGAGAGTATGTGCTATGGTGAGTGCTGTGAATTGTGTAAGACTGATGATTCACAGACCTGTACCCCTGAATCAAATATTACATGATATGTTAATAATAAAAAAAATTAAAAATCAGATTCTGAAGAATATATTTATAGGTGCAATGTAAGACAGAGCTTTTAAGCTGTGAATGAATATTTGAATTATTAGAATCCACCCCATATAGAACTGGAGGGTATTACACTAAGTGAGATAAGTCAAACAGAGAAAGAAAATTATCATATGGCTTCACTCATATGTGGACTATAAGGAATAGCTCAGAGGATCATAGGGGAAGGGAGAGAAAACTGAATGGGAAGAAATCGGAGAGAGAGACAATCCATGAGAGAGGAGAGACTCTAGACTCCTGGAAACAAACTAAAGGTTACAGAAGGGAGGAGAGTAGGGGAAGGAAAACCAGGTGATGTGTATTAAGGAAGGCATGTATGGTGATGAGCACTGCGTGTTATATGCAACTAATGAATTGCTGAAAACTACATAAAAAATGATGTACTATATGTCAGTTAATTGAAAAAAAAAAAAAAAAAAAGAATCCACCCCATATAAATAATAGTATGTTGGGATGGAACTTCTAATTTTTATCTTGGTTTCCATGACGACTTTTCTTGGTTAATAAAATCTATTAGTCAACAAAATTTCATTGTCATCTTTCTGTCATCCTTGGTTCATTGATGTTGCAACTTCCAACAAATTGTCAGCAATGTCAGCATTGTGGCTAGACTCATTTGAGCAATCACTTTCCTGATTGACACTTTTGACAGTTACTTACAGCTTTTTTTTTTTTTTTTTTTTTTTTTAGCAATTAAAAAAAATCCTGTGGTTTCAAAACAAGACACTGGAAAGTCATTCTGAAGTTATAAGCAGAAAAAATGACATAAACCCTTTGCCAAGTCCTGGATGCTCAAAGGCCACGAGATGGAAGGCGTCAAGTGCAGAGCCCAATGGTGGAAACCATAGTTGGAAATATAGATTTTGAATGGAATTAAGAAAGGCAGAAAATGCTGTCACACTGTCAATGACAGACTCAGAATTTGAGCACAATCCTTCTAACTGAGGAATATGTATTCTTAATCCCATACCTATAAATGAATTTGCACACTTAAAATATATTTCATCATGCTTTTGAATCATTTGTGTATGCTGTGTTCATGTATGAACTCCCTAATGGGTGGAAGTAAGCAATAGCCATGCTGGTCCATTAGTTCCTGAGGATCCAGGATGGCCCCTTTGGCATGAGCTAGAATTTCTTTGCAAGAATCGAAGACTAATGGGGTCAATGGTCACTATGAAAAGATTAGATAGTCTATATTGTTGACCAATGGATGAAAATAAGGATAGCGTCTTCTTTATGTGTATTGGGGATGAGAGGTGGGAAACCAAACTAAATTAAACTGAAAGGACAAGCAAACAAAGAAAAATACACTGTGTGACACTCAGTATTAGGGTGTAGTAGGCCTCCTTTGGATTAGTAATAACCGTTAGTAATTATTGTTACCTAATAGCCATTAAGTAATAACCAAGCTGTCAAATGAAGTGTTCACCAAAATACAAACCATTGAACTATCACGTGGAGGTGAGTCTATACAATGCAGGAGTACAGAATTTTCTTGAAGTACGTGTGGTGGATGATACACATTTCTTTCTGTGTTTGATTCAAGGTACTTCAGAGAGGCCTCCAAAATGTGCAAATATGGACAAGTCAGAAAAATTCCGAGATCTAGGAATAATGCAGGCAGGTCAATAGTACTTATAGAACCCATGAAGTGAGGTCAGCGGGGAAGGCTTATTTGCAAGGATTAATCCACTAGATGACACGTAGTCTATTAACAAGTGGGCAGAGAAAACGGCATGCCATACGTTAACTTTTCTGGATGTACGATAGCTAGCGTGCAGTTCCGTTATGCAGTCTAAGTAGACTTGGAAGTCCCAAACACCAGGAAGAAATGAAGCACTCTGCAGAATTTCTGTTTGGGGTCAAGGTGTGCTGTGCCACTATTTAAATGAAAGGCTGTTCGTGGTAAGTTTGAGTGATTCTAGGAGAGAGTGTACAACCCTGGTATTTTGGGGGGCTTATCAGTTTTTTCCTAAGAAAAAAGAAATTAACCAGGAATCCTTTTGGCACTAGAATTACAGAATATTTGTAGTGAAGACAGAGGTACACACTACAGTTGAGGCTGACAAAAGAGTTAATTTCTAAGTTATCTTCCCAAGGTGATACACTTTGGGGCAGGTGAATTTCCCATCCTGATGACACTCCAATAAGGAGAAATGAAAATAGAAGTTTCAACTTGGAATAACTAATGCATTACACTCATAGAGTGTTTTATAGTTTAAAAGACACCTTCATTTTTCTCATTTTATACTCACCAAAATCATTCACAAGTGATACAAGAATGACTGTCTTCACTGTCATCATCTCTGTGACCATCAGCATCATCCCCTGCATTTTCAAAAGAGTGGAGCAATTACTAACAGATGTCTTTGAATTTAATAAGGATGGTTGTGTTATTAATGTAGAGAGTAGATAAGTAAGAAGCCTTACAAATAGGGTGGGATTTTTTATACACAAATATTATTTTAATTTTAATGTGGCAGTTATCACTGAGAACAGAATTACAAATTTTGCCTTCAGAAGTCTAAGTGGCCCCATAAGAAGGTAATGATTTTTCTTGTGGTTCCAACCTTAACATGAGAAAAAAAAAAAAAAAAAGTCCTGGAAAGATGTTACTGTTAATTTATACTGAGATTATTTTTTAAAAATTTTTTAAAAGATTTTATTCATATATTTGACAGATGGAGATCACTAGTAGGTGGAGAGGCAGGCAGGGGCAGGGGGAAGCAGGCTCCCTGCTGAGCAGACAGCTCAATGTGGGGCTCCATCCCAGGACCCCGGGATCATGACCCGAGCCAAAGGCAGAGGCCTTAACCTGCTGAGCCACCCAGCCACCCCTATACTGAGATTATTTTAATTAAAATTGTATTGAATACTGAAAGTACATGGAATTGTACCTTTTTAGTGAAATAATCTATGCAAAGAATAAATGATAGTAATACTATAAATCTGTGTGTGTCTAGTTTCATCATAATTTTTATTTAGGAAGCTGTTACCAATGTCCACTTAAATCCAAAGTTTGCAAGTGTTTCTTATTCATTTCTCCTTTTTTTAAAAAAGAAAATACTACCTTTATACATACCTATTATACATACCTATTTCACAATTAAGTCTTCATCAATTATATAATAATTAAAGACGTTTTATTATACAAAACTTCCTATGATCAGCCTGATTGAATCATACCTTGCTGTTTATGATTACTCTTTTTAACTCTTGGGTTTCTTTAACTGTTCAGTTCAAAACAATTGACTTAAGAAGAAACATATGTTATGAAGCAGAGGAGTGAAGGCAAAAGTCCCCAAACATCCAATGTACTAATTCAGGTAGTCCCTGAGAACTTTGAGCAGAATATGAACAAAACTCCAATGGTGTAGTAAATATCCTAACATTTATTTCCCTGTAAGCAGCAGTAGTAAAATATATCACTTCAAAGGTTGTGAAAATTAACCAAGATCATGTGTTCAAGGAGACCACAGGGTGCTTTTTGGAATGTGAAGCCTGGGCAATGAACAGGACTTATATTCTGGTAAAGTTTCCATTGAGTGATACCACGGCACTGGCCCTCCAAATGAGGTGATGGACAGCCACCTTTGTTCTTTGCAAGATGGAAAACTTTAAACAAGTGTATTCCACACCCGACACTGCCTTTGGTGAGACAGACACAAATATTCTAGTAAGAACTGAACCAATTCTCTTGTGAGCAAGCTTTTTCCTTAGTTGAGCAAAGACTTAACAGAAGAGAAGTCTGCCTCATATGGTTTTCTCCTGCAACACTGAAAAAGGCTATTAGTATTTACTGTTTACTGAGGTGCATATTGTTTAAATTTGCATTAGACAATCCATTTAAAAAAACAACTAAATGCTGGTGATTACAATGTCTGCATTGCATTAAAACGGTTAATTTGCAGCAGTAATAATTTAGGATTTTAATTATAAGCTTGAAAAGCAGATTTAGAAATGTAGCTGGCACGACAAATGTTAATTTGTCCTTTAATGTTTATTGAAAGCAATATATCCAATGTAATTACAGTGCATGTCAAATAACCTACTATTTTATTTTTTAAATGTATGATCCCTTAATTTGTTTGATTAAGATGACTTACTATCTGTTAAGATTTTTGTTGTGTCATTTTTTTGTGGGTTTCATATTTTTTATCAACAATAAATGATTATCTAGAGTATTTTTTCATTGATTCCATAATCATTTTCCCATTAAATTTCTCACCCTGCTGTTTATCATCATTTTCTCTACGCTTATTCCATCAAGGGTCATGTAATGTCTACATCACTAAATACTACAAATATTGTTGGGAATTAGATGTGTATTATCGTAACAGGCCTGGAATAAATGCTAAGTACAGAGTCCCTGGTTTCTTCTTAGTAGAAACCAGCACAATTTTCCAAGCATCCTCAGATCTAAAATAACAATACTATTTCTAGCCAAATTTGTTCCGTGGTAATCTTCTTCTTTCCACCCCTTCATTATTGCTTCACTAGGTTCTAAAAGCATTGGTAATGCAATGTGTATTCAATTTTATGAGATTGCATTCTTCTAATGTTCTTGGCTGGAGACAGTAGAATCTGTGGATGTAAATGAGCATTTCTATGCTCTCTGTAAAGTCTCATTAAGACTTAAAAATTTTCATTCATGTCATTCATATGGACTCTTTTATTCTAATTTTCAATTATTAGGTTTTATAATCATTGACATGTCTCTAAATAAAGTCTCCCTTTTATGGCAAATAAAATATGAACACATTTTAACAAATTTAAATCAGTAAGCTTGGAAGCATGTCAAATGCTTCCATTTAAAAATTGCCTTCCAATTTATTTATTTTGCTCACAAGGTTTTTTAGTGGTAATGTTTCTTAATAGTTTTCGGTGTCAAATAAGAATTACATGGTTACTCATCTTACTGTTATTCACAAAAGAGATCATCTGTAATAGCAGTATTAGTATTTTTATTTTAATTGATAACTTAGATAATTTGTAAGTGCTCTACAGTCTTTGGAGTGAACTTTAACAAGAACTTATCAATCAGAGGGTCATATAAGATAGCTGAAGAAAGGGTATAACAAAATTGTTTAAATAATTTGATTTAAATAATTATTTAAAAGAAGAAATTATTTAAAGCAAAGGCTATTACATGGAGTTGTGTAACATGAACTCATATTTGGAAGAAAAGTACTTTGCAGAAAAGATTAATACTTGTCTCCAACAATTATATCGTAAAAATTTTTAAGAGATAAAGTAAATCTTACTTATCTAAAATAATGAAATTGCTTTATAGAACATAAGTATACTGTCCAAGTAGTGAGTCTCAGTTGAGTTGCCATTCAATTAGGCCCTTTAAAAATGTGTCTTAGTAAATTATACTTCAGATGTGTCCTAGAAAGAGCAAAGGCCTACTGTTTACCATAAAATGCAGTAATGCTTATGTGACCACTTTTGCAAAGCATCATGAGAGCTGCTACATATGGCCAGGCAATACTTGGCTCAGATTTCTGATCTGTCTTTTACAAAGACAGAAGAATACGCTTTCCCTATCTGAAACCAGGTACAAATAAAAGGTGAATATTCATAACAAATTATAAGATTTTCTGTTACTGTTTTACTCTAAGGAGAGGGCCTAGAGTTTGGCTACTTTAACCAAGAAATGACTTATTTCCCTGAAAACACAGGCAAGCTTATTAAACACTGCAAATCTTTCCATTTATTTGATCATATATACACACACACACACACACATAAGCACACAGTTTTCTCATTTGGATCACATAGCTGTATTGTTAAGATTATTGGATGTACTATAGAGAAGACATGGTATTGGATGATCCATGAATATTAATTTCAGTGATAGCAACAATCTTTCAAGATATTGTTAGTCCCATTTTAAATGTCAAGAGACTAAGACTTAAAGAGACTATGGGACTTGCTTTTCTCGAAGTAATATTATGTTGGGTTCATTGCAAATTCCACATTTTCTTTATTCCTATAGATCTTATGGGACTATGTTCAATTTAATCAAGTATTATATAATTTTTAACTAGTTATCATGACAATGTTTTCTGAGCTTAACTAGGATCCATTTCAATTACTCATATGAATATACTAAATAATAAATTGTTCATAGAAACAAAAATAGACTCTACTGTTATTGTAAAAAAAAAAGGGTATTCCATTCACAATCTGCATTTCTTAATACAGATGTATTTTTTTAAATGTAAAATATTTTAAATGTAAATATTCCTAAAACTTGAAGCACAATTATATACACATTGGAAATACTCCTTAGGTGAATTTGGTGTCCATGCTTGTGATATGGAAATTCACACGTGTGGAGCTAGATCCCACAGCCTCAAAACCTCAATTTTTGTTGACTATTCTATGCTCATGAAAGCATCTTAGAATCCCTCTGCTAATATTAATGTAATAAGCTATCCCTTGCTTGCATATGCATTCACTATGAGAACGTACAGGTGATCATTAGCACACATTTGCCTGTAAAGAAGCAAGACTATTGGAAGTTATGTCATATCATCTCATGCAAATAACATTCAGAGCTCAGGCATTAAATAGAAGCATTTTGCAGACACAGATCACCTTCTTATAAATTATCTTGGGAGGTACTTTAAAGGAAAAAAAATAAATTTGGCACAGGAAATGACATTTAACTAAGAGCACTCTTTTTAAAAATGAACATTAACAAATTTGCAGGGAATGCATCATTCTCATCTTAATCTCTCAAGCACTTACTGAGGATGGACCTACAAATCACATTATCATCACTTTCTGTACCTTCATCAAATGTCATAGCAACAGCTGCCCTAGTAACTCCGAGTATGCCTTGGGCTAAAGAAGACATCTGTTTGCTGACAACCTTAGATCAAATGACAAATGGGAGACAGAGATGTCGGTGCTTGGCAAGGTCAGAGGGCTTACCTATTTGTTACTGTCAGTTGTAGACACAGAAGTTTTTCTTCATTTGATGGACAGACAGGAAAATGACTCACATAAAAGCACTTAATGATGATACTAATTCTTTTTCAAGCAAAATTAAGTATGGTTTGGAAAGGAAAACTATTCTTTCGTGATGGACAGCTGTTTGCTGACACTTCTTTCGCTTTGTGTTGACTTTCATTATACTCTAAAAATAATCCCAGATGTTTCTTTTAGTCTGATCAATGAAGAATTGGATACTACAGGTTTCATTTATTTTGAGATCTGAAGAGGGCCCCTTTATTCTAATTTTAGAAAGCTTATCTAAATATGTTTATTTTCTTCAAGCTAAGAAAAAAGACAATGTTTTCTTTAGTTTATAGTCAGTAAATGTGAACACTACTTTTAAGTAAAGATAATAAATGTAAATTTGAAGTATTTTCATTTCTTAGTCACATTTTTTATCAATTTATTGAAGTTCAGTTGAGAGTGATTTCTGCACAAAATCATTTTGAAGAATATTGTGCTATTTCTCAACATATTGTTTCCTCCCAAAATGGCAGAGACAGATGCTGTGCAAAGGAAAAGTTCTCCGTACTCAAAGAAAGATGCCAGAAGCCTTTCCACATGGAGTTTTGATTTTGTTAGGTTTTATCAAGCCAGCTTGAGATGCCAGCCTTTAGTGAGAGAGCTTTTATGATAAAGAAAGATTACATCAAGTTCTCAGAGAGATGTGTTTTAACTTTGACAATCCCTGTGTTATTTTTGTAATATTTCTTGGTTACTCTATGCTTTATTTACACATGTTATTATGTTCCTTCTATTGCTTTTCTTGCTTGGGACTCACATAACCAATTTTATTTAATGATTTATAAACATCATTAAATTTTGATTAATTTTGAAATCTAAATAGAGATTCCAGTGAGACTATTATTTGCCAATAAACTTGTCAATTAAATGCACATAAAATTTAGTCCCTCTAAGAACACATTTTGTACTTTTTCAAATATAATAGTAGGATCTGGGAAAAGAAGAATGAAAAATGAAACTATCCATGATAATCTCTACCTCCAATTTAAAAATTAAGTATTTAAACAACACACATATTTTGTTAGAGAACAGTAATAAACAGAAAATATTGGTCTAAGCTGATTAACTTTGAGTAACCGTTTAAGAAGGATTCATTTCTTTCTTTTTTTTTTTTTTAAGATTTTATTTATGTATTTGACAGACAGAGATCACAAGTAGGCAGAGAGGCAGGCAGAGAGAGAGGGGGAAGCAGGCTCCCCGCTGAGCAGAGACCCCCAATGCAGGGCTCCATCCCAGGACCCTGGGATCATGACCTGAGCCGAAGACAGAGGCTTTAACCCACTGGGCCACCCAGGCGCCCCTAGGAAGGATTTATTTTTTAAAGACTTTGTTTTTTCTCTTTATGATATACTATGCTGTTCCCTTTCATTTTAAATACTTCATTTAAAAAATTCTATTAAAGGGGCGCCTGGGTGGCGCCCCTTTAATGGTCTCTTTGTTTGGTTCAGGTGTATGTACCAAGTTTCTTCACCTGCTTCCATACTGACAACAATGAGATCATATAGCATTAGGTACCTATATCGAAGCAAACTCTTTCAAGTTCCTCAAATGTGAAACATGAGACACAATGAAAAAGTCAAGGTTTACTGACAAATTAAAAATAGAGTAAAATCTGTATTTCTCTTATTTTAGAGATAAGACTCCTATTAATGCTGCCTATCATCTACTAATTTCCTTTAGAAGAATTTTTCTCCTTTTACTGAATATAGAGTACTGAATATAGATTTTGTTTTTCATCCACAGCAAGCCTTTGACTAATTGGTGTTCCTTGCTTGATGGAACAACCAAGATTTTCATTCAGGACAGGAAATTGGAGGAAACATTGTCTGTCAGTGGTCAAGGGTGGCCCCCGTAGGGTTTAACCAGTCCTCATATCCGGGATGCTTACGCATGCATGATCTCTGAGCCCTAAGGCAGGAAGAGAAGGACTGAAGCACACATTTAAAGCAGAGAGCTGTCAAGTCATACCTGCACAGTGCAGAGATGGTTGCCTGAGCTGTGGATGGAGTGAGAGGTGAACTCAGGAAGACCTGAAATGGTGCATGTGAAATATGTGATAAAATATTCAATGGTCACTGAAAGGTCCCCCACTAATGGGTCCATGATTAAAGGAGCGAGACTGATACAAAGGGAAGGTCAAGCAAAGCTTTATTCCGTGCCAAGCATCAAGAATCAAACCGACTGGCCAGGGTCATGCCTCTTACCGAGAGCGTGATCCCGCTCTGCCCCACAGACTAGCCTTTAAGGGCAAAGGCCATGTGGTCAGGCCTGGCCATGCACAGGTGGCCAATGAGATTGTAACACACAGAGAAAGCTACACAGTCATGCTAGGTCACACATAAGTGACCAATTGAATTACAATTTACCCTATAGTAGACATTTGAACTAGCGTATCACCTTGGTCAGAATTGGCATCCAAAAGACAGGGCCCATACTCCTTGGTAGCTAGGGAGACAGTATGCCCCCCCCCCCCCCCACTGATTGATGTCTCCACCTGGCCTGACCCACCCTTGTATTTGGGCGTTGTTACCTGGGACTGGTTTCCTGGACTTGTTTTTAAGTAAGTCCCCTAGGGGGAAGGGAGGCAGGGACAGTTTAAGTTTTACTGCATAAATAACAAAATGACTGTTTAATCCAAGATGGAATCACTCTGGCTAAAGAGGCCCTTACAGTCACCCAAAACTGGAAAGAACAAAAGAGAAGAAGGCACAGAACGGGCAATTCAAAATGATATGATGACAGTAAATAATTGGATGGTAGATTTAATAGAAACATATTAGTATTTAGTTTACATGTAAACTCAATACCCTAACTTACATCTAAGATTGTGAGACCACAGAAAAACAAGACAAAACACAAAACAACCGTTTATGTTACAAAATACAGACTTTCAGTATAAGAATGCAGAATACTTGGAATCATAAGGACCCAAAAATCCTATAGCACACAAACATAAAAATAAAGTGGTGTATCTCTAACAATATTAGAACAAATATAACTGAAGGCAAAAAAAAAAAAAAAAGCATGATTAGAGATAAAGGGGATATGCCTTCAGGGTGAAATGTCAACTCAACAGGAGTATATAATAATATAATTAGTGTGTATGTAATATATACGTAATAATACTCAAATAAAGCACAAAGTAAAACAACTGCAAGGAGAAATAGACAAATCCATATTCATAGTGAGGTGTTGTAACACACCTACCTCGGTAATCGATAAACTAATCAGATGAACAACTGGCGAGATTTGGGGACCTTTGAATAATTCTGTTAATACGTTAGGCCTAAATGACACAAGCAGATCAGTTCAACTCAGTGATGTGCGGTTTCCAAGATCACCTGGGTCATTTGACAAAGCTGACTGTAGACTGAGCCCTTCAGAAAATCTTATCCTAAGAATAATGAGGAGCAGTTGGGACACTCTTCTCTGGGGTGGCTGTGCAGCCTGGGTAAAATTTTAATCTCTTTCCTGTTCTATCTTCAAGAGGGATGGGACATCTCTAGAAACACCTTTATGTCTTTTTTGGTGGCTGTTCTCTTCTAAGAAATACTGCCCCTTTATCTGTTTACAACTAGAAATACACATTAGCAATTTTGGGGATCAAGTGAGAAATACTAAAATAATTTCATTAAATCTATAAGAACAAATAGAGAATCTATCCAAATAAAAACATCTCCATTTGAAACACTCTTCCCTTGCTTTAAGTCAGTAAGGCTTGCTAATATTTAAGGCCAGTTGTCATCTCACAAGAGATTTTTATCTCTTCCTTAGTATAGAAATGGAAATTTTTCAGAATCATACTGAAAAATAAATATAATTATAAAAATACACACACTAATAACACTAGATGTAAACTACTGGCACAGCCTATATTTAAAAAATCACTAAATATTATAATTGAATGCTATTATGATAATATTGAAACATTCAAAGAAATAGCTACATTTAATCTTCAGTAAGCATTTTTTTTTATATTTTGTGGGTTTTTTTTTTTTGTAGATTTTATTGATTTATTTGAGAGTGAGTGAGAGCTTGAGAGAGAGAGCACAAGCAGGAGGGGAGGGGTATAGGGAGAGGGAGAAGCAGGGTCCCTGCTGAGCAGGGACCCTGATGTGGGACTAGATCCCAGGACCCTGAGCCAAAGGCAGATACTCAACCACCTGAGCCACCCAGGCATCACTTCAGTAACCATTTTTAGTGTAGGAATTGTGTCAACCAAAATGATGCATGTTGCATCTCTACTTTCCCTCTTGGGAAATAAAAGAAATAAAATAAAATAATAAAATAAGACAGTTTATAACGACATTAAAAATCTATAGTGACATTAACATCAATCACTAACATATCTCAGACAGTAAATAAAGAATTTCAGACTGCTAGATTAACTTTCACTAACTATAGTGTATATAAGCCTGGATTTAAAAAGGATTAAGTGACCTACATATGACACTATGACACAATAAATGAGGTAAGAAAATGGTTCACTCTAACTCCATCCTCCATTTCTTTTTCAGCAAAGTAAAATTATTGTAAAAGCATTTAGTTCTCCTACTGTAGCTGTTACAATTTACCAAACTCACCTCACACTTTCCTAAATACACACACACAAACACACACACACATTCACAAACCGTGGAACAGTAAAAGAAAAGGGGGAAATATTCCTGGATAGGTAAGTAAATCAGCAATATTTTTAATAGTGATGCACAAAGGCATTTCAAAAATAAAGACCAACCATTGAAAAAATAAGAGTACCTTTAAGAAAATAAAAGGAAAATGAGTTGAAGATAAGGTTGAAGAAACAGCACAGAAAGTGTAATAAAAAGGCCAAAGAGAAGACATAAGAAAAAAATGATAAGATTTTTAAAGAATCAATCCACTAGACCCCAAAACTCAAATTGGAGTTTCACAAAAAGAATAGAGAAAATTGAGGTGAAGAAATTATTGAAGCAATAAGTCTAGGAAATTTCTCCTAATTGAAGAACATGAGATGTCTGGATGCTAGGGTCACCTAGTTCCCAGTCAATTAATGAAAACACATCTGTAACAAGGCACATAGTTCCACATTTCCGTTCCCAGGGAACAAAGGTCAACCCAACAAGCCTGTATGGATGCATTAACATGACTAAATATCAATGTCTCAAAAACAAAACTAGAAAACTAGATAGGAGGGACATAACACCTTCAAAAAAACAGTTCTACTTTAAAAAAAGATTTTTCTGCTATTGATTCTACAGTCAATCTATTAAGCATGAGTCTAAAATAAAGAAAATTCCATATACACACTTCTCAAGTTTTCATTTTTTTTTCTCAAAATGGTCTTCATCCAAAAAGCAAAGAAACAAACAAACAACAAACAAACACATGAGCAGACCAAATCAGGAAGATATGAAATTCACTTAGCAGAGGGTTTTACATAGGAGACAGAAGAAAATGTCCTTGTGTCTGAAATTATTCAAAGGAGGCTACCATTTTTAGTGGAATGCTAGGAAATGAATTAATGAAGAGCACATAAAAGTTAAACAAGTTATGAAAATTAGGTCCTGTTAATTCCAGGGAAAACTAAGTGATGAAAGAGACATGTCACTCAGAACAATCCAGTCACACCAGAGATGATGGCTACCCAGTCATAATTATGTAGACACTGAATATTGTGGGGCCCAGATTATGAGAACTAGTGTGAAGGAGAGAGAAGAGAAAATGTTACTCAGATCATGGATGAGAATATGTAATAGAGCCAAATTCTCATTTTTGCATAATTTAAAATCAATGCATTGTGCTGAAACCTGGAAAATCAAGAACTAGTGGTACACAAATAATATTAAGAGATATGGAGTTAAGTGGCTGACAAAAGATTAGAAAATTCTTCAAAGTGTTTACTTCCGTGTGCTCGTATAAGCTGGGAGGAGAGGAGCAAAGACCTTGTTCCCATAATCACATAAAATAATTTGACTTTTGAAACTTATAAACCTGCTTGAAAAAATGAGTAATTAAAAGGAAAATTAATGGAAGGTAATAGCACATTTAAGGAAAATTTGGTGAAATACTTGCGTGCGTAAATATACACAAAGTGTGATAGCAAAGACAAATTAGGAGATGTGAGGGTAAAAATAATCTCAACATCAAACAATTAAAATAAAAAGAGTCTAGATATTTAGAAAGATTGTTAGTGACTTATGTGGACTTAGTATTAAAAAATACACTCCCTCTCAAATCTTCTATAAAAAAATACTGTCAACTTTAGATGGAAATGTGGGGAAAAATTTGAAAATCAGGAGTGTTATTCTTGAATTTATGGCCAAATATATCACCATTGGGATCCGACCCTTCATTGCTGCTGAGAAATCATACATGTACCACAAAAACACTTGAATCTGGAAATAATATCTGTAGTTATAACAACAGTTAACTATAATTGTAAAAATAACAGATACTTCTTATTTTATTAGTATCATTCTATATTTTATTGACTAATATTTTTGTGGATGATATTGTAAATCATGGAAAAACTAAAATGATTTCTCTTACAATAATGTGTTCAGATCTGTTTTTTGTGTTGCATTGATGTCAACTACCCAATTAAAGATAAGCCCTTAAACAGTTTATATTTCTTTTTCTTAAATTAAAAAAAAAAAAACAACAACACCGTAGTATTAAGGAGGATCTTGATTTAATGAGCAAAAAGAAGCAGAATGCATCTTTGATGCAGGCTTATAGGGAAGAATGCTTTGAGTTTTACCTAAAGGGATAATTTAAAATAGAATTGACATCAAAATGCCATCACGTTAGCTTGATTTACTGTTGTTTATTGATTTGAAAAATGTTTTTCTTTTTTCATTTGGTTCCCTAACAGAGATTGTATGTGAATATTCATAATTTTTACAGTCAATGGCCATAAAAATTATGACATTCCTTTGTGTGAGGTGGAAGTGTAAGCTATTTACTGGTTTGTTGCTTCTTACTTCTACATTCATTTCTTAATATGTAGATTGCCTGATCCATTGAAATTACCTTCCATAGATGGGATTTCTATTACCTAGCATAATGCAACCATCACAAAATGTCATTTTGTATGATAAAGTTATGAGTAGGTTCCCGAAATAAATATACATGCACTTATGAAGAACATAAATAATGGATTTCCCAATGCAAATTTGGATGCTAGCGGCAGAATCCGCAGACATTTTTATTTGCAGCCACTTTTTTTATTGTGTCTTAGAAGGTAAATATATCAGAAAATGTTTGGCATCACCATAGATGTCAGTCTTAAAATATCACCTAAATCTAGGCATTATAACATCAAACAAATAACATAGACTAAAATTTGACCATTTTTCAAATATGTGTTACTGTTTTCTTCTTATCCAGAAATTTGATTTGATCCTTTGACAGTAGCCAATTACCTATTATATATAAGGCATTGAACCAAGAACTGAATGGGTATACATGGACCAAGGAGGCCCAGTTTGTGCCTTCCAATAGCTCACAGTCTAGGAGGTGACACCAGTGAAGACAAAGTAATTACAATACAAAAAAAAAAAAAAAAGAAAGAAAAAGAAAAAAAGAAGAAAAAGAAAGAAATCTAGGCTAAATGTGGTAAAGAAGTACAAAACATAATGAAGAGGCAGTAGAAAGAAATCAATCCATTGTAGAGGATCTGGGGAATTTGTGGGGTTTTGACTGGGGCCAAGGTCCTTCAAAATTTGGATTTGGTGACACTAGATCCTCAATCAAGATGCAACATGAATAACAAATGTCATGGTTACTTTGGAAGTAAAGATTAAGTGTTTTTGAACAATGGGAAGAAAATAATGCATCCAGTGTGGTGGTTAAATGGCCAGATATGGCTATTTAAAACTTGAAATGAAAATTGGGTAATGTCCTTAACTGGTACACTTTGGATGTAAAAAGCTGGATAGAAGATTTCTAATTTACAAGTACATATATCTGAATTCTGGCTCTGCCATTTAAGAGCACTATGGACTTGGATCAGTCATTGAACCTTTATGAATTTATTTCTTCTGTAAAATAGAGATACTAGTCCAAACTTTCACTGGTTAAAAGAGTAATAGAGAAGGTGCATAAAGTATCAAGCGAGATGATGGGATCATGGAAAATACTGAATATGTGGAAACTATTACTGTGACTTTAAAGGTGAAGGGATTTGAAGTTCTGATGGGTTCAGTGACTTGCTCAAGGCAAACTCTAATGAAAAGGTAGAGCATGAAGCCCTCAGAGGTGTCATCGAAGGAATCCCACAAGCATTTCAGGAAAATCACTCCCTGACTTCTCAGAGCAGTAGTTTCTGAAACATTGACCTGTCCTATTCCCGTGCTTTGACCTGTTGTTCTGAATTTCTGTGGCACACCACTTTGGTGCTTGATTTCCTCTGATGGCAATGCCTCCATAGTACAATGGTTTCCAATTTGGGTCAGGGTGAAGGGGGAGACATGGTAGCCTTGACCTGAATTCCCTCACATTCAAGACTTCCAGATCTTCCTACTCTGAAGTCACTTCATCATGAAGGAGGGACTGTGGGTATTAAGGATGAGACATGATAATTATATTTTCCACAGGGTAAAGAAGTAAAGAAAATACTACCCCTTGCAGCCATGAACAATGTATATAAAACTACTGAAGTTCCATGCAAAAGATTTGTGGCCACTGATTTCTAATCTCTGTTTCTAAAAAGCAACAATTTTATAAACTACAGGTTGGGTTCACATCGTCACATCTCAGTTAAATATATCAAAATTTATGTATATACATATACATTTAAATTGATCTCGGAGTCATGGGGTGGAGCCCCATCTCAGGTTCCATGCTCAGTGCAATCGGCTTGAGATTCCCTCCCTCTCACTCTGCCCCTCCCGCCATTCATGTTCTTGTGTTCTCTCTCTAAGATAAATAAATAAATCTTTAAATAAAATTGTAAAATTTTCGAATACCTGTGGAGTTGATAGAGGAAAGTTCTGTATACATATAGACCTTTAGATCTTTTATCCAATTTTCCTTTATACTATTTCTTTTTTTCCACAATGACGATTTTAGTAGCAGTGCATGTCTTCTTTGGAATATATTCTGCTCTCTTTACCAAAGATCTTTGCCTGATGTCTATTTCTGCACTGCTTCAGTTGTTCAATAGAGTTTAAGTATGCCATATTTCCCAAAATCAAATATGGATATTCTAGAAGATGTTTACTCAGTAAACACTGTATTCTTTCCTTCTTGGGTGCTATGTGTTTTTAAAATTAACCTTTAACTACCTATAATCAAGTCACAGATTGAGCTGCAAAGATCCTAGGAATATTGAATGGGAGCGAAAATGCTCTCTTAATAACTCCACGTATGGAGATGAAGTGTACCAGGCCCCAATCTCTCCCGAATAAATGTTCACAGACCAAGGCTGTGGGGTTCCTTCTAGCCTGGCAAATGCATTTCCTTTATCCTAGCCAGAAGTAAACTGGGCTGCACTGGGCAAAGTGGCCAGTAGGATCTGAGGCTTCCGTTTTTCCCCAGAGTCCTTGCACGTAATTTCAGAAATCTGCTCTGGATGTCATAACAGGGGGAGAGTGGTTCTGTGCTTCTTACTGGTGGTTTGAACGCTGACTAATAAACTCTTCTCAGCTGACAAAGCTGCTTTCATTTGCCCCGTGGTGAGCAGAGAGAAAATGTTAAAGCGCCTGAAGCAAGCAGGTAGCAAGTGGATGCTCCAGTTTAATTTCCACTGGCAAGCCCCACGCTGCAGCCCTCTTGTGAATACCAATAACACGGATTCAAGAACAGCAGCCACCGAAGCAAAGCTCACCTCAAAGGTGAAAGAAAGGTGAGTTGAGAAAATGTGGACTTTGAAGATATTCAGATATCTTCACTGTATCATTTCCACATTGTGAATCTGTAATCACTTGCCAACTCCAAGAAAACCATGCATTTGCTCACATTTTCCACCATTGTCCTTAAACAAGATTGGCTGGAACTTGTAGTAAATGCATTCAAAAGTGGTATGATTTCAGAAAATCTTCAAAATAGCTGAATAACTTACACGTGGTCAATGCAGTTCCTGGGAACTTTACGCACCCTAGGCTCACAAACACAACTATTCAGGAAGAGGATGGCACTGGACATTTTGGGTGCAGGTGCCACCATGGCTGCTCAGAGAGCCTAGGGGAGTTGGGGGTCCCAGTGGTGGTCCATGGCACCAGGAGGGACACAGAGCACATGAGGCAGAACTGGGTGAGCATTGAAGAAAACATCCTTCCATGTTGGTTCTTCCATTAGATCATGGTTATTGGACACTTGAATGTGATTTCACATTGAGAAGGGCTGCTATTGGAAGAAGCTTGGATTTCAAAGTACAAAAGATGCAGGTAAATTATCTAATGAATAATTGTATATTGATTACATATTGAAATGATACTACTTAAGCTATACTGGGTCAAATAAAATGTATCATTAGACTTAATTTCATTTATTTCGTTTTATTTTCTTGATGTGGCTACTGGACCATTTAAGATTACCTATTTGGCTTGCAATGTTTCCATTGGGTGGGAGGTGGGAGAGATGGTGGGGGGGGGGTGCTCCAACATGGGTTCTGGAAGTGCTCTTGCTGACAAGAACAGAAGTCATTCTTTTCCTCTCAGTGGCCCTCACCATCTTAATGGTACTTTTTTCTGTTTTTGTTTTTGTCTTAAGATTTATTTATTCATTTTTAGAGAGAGAGAGTGCAAGGGGGAGGGCCAGAGAGAGAGAGAGAGAGAGAGAGAAGCCCAAGCAGATTCCCTGCTGAGCACAGAGCCAATGTGGGGCTGGATCTCACGACTCTGAGATCACGACCTGAGCCAAAATCAAGAGTCGGATGCTTAACCAACTGAGCCACCCAGGTGCCCCTTTAGGATACTTTGTTCTATTTTTTTTTTTTTTTTTACGATTTTATTTGTTTATTTGAGAGAGAGAGCAGAGTCAGTGAGAGAGAGAGCACAGGTGGGGCTAGATGGGCAGACAGAGAGGGAGAAGCAAATTCCCCACCTGGGAGGGAGCCCTACTCAGGACTAAATCCCAGGACGCTGAGATCATGACCTGAACCAAAGGCAGGCACTTAGCCGACTGAACTACCCAGGTAACCCTAGAGTACTTCATTCTAAGGAAAACTATGGGCTAGCAGGTAAGGACAGCCAGAACAAGATGTGTCTTACTGCCCTCAGGAAAGAGATTTTACATTATCTTTTGAGGAATGAGGGTTACCACAGGAAGGTTGGCCTCAGCTGGATGAGGATCTCAATGGAGTGGGTAGGACCTCCTGCAGGTCAAGTGTCCAGGACAAGGCAGAGAGCACCCTGACATCTCCAAGAGCTGAGTTGCTTTCACAATCTGTGACTGCGATGAACACTTCTCTGGCAGGGAAGGTGGGGAGAAATGGCCCAGAGTAATAGGTAGTTTGGATTTAAATCTAAAAGTGAGCTGACAGTTATTTTGCTTCAATGTGACTCCTGTCTAGTCAGTGGTGATTAGCATCTTCACATCAGATTCACTTTGGAAAAGATTAGGGATTTATACAGACTAGTGACGAGAGTTTGGAAATCATGTTCGACCTTGTGGTTAGTCAGGTTTTGCCTTCTGAGTTGTCCATCATTTTTTTCTTTTTCTTTTTTCAGAGAAAGGCATATTTAATAGTCCACTTCCTGACTTTTGGGACCATGAGACCCTGGCATACTCACAGACACTTCTTTTTCTGTGTTACTGAGCTTTACCTATCTCCAAAAGTAAGGGCAAGAGAGCATTGATTTCTAGAGAGGATACCCAGACAGAAGACCACTAAACTAGTACTTCTCTTAGTATTCATACCCTTATCTTATGAGAGCCTTTCTCCAGTGTGCTCCCATAATTGTCATTGTTTCTATCCCTGATTACAAACAATTAATGTCCTTCTGTCACACTCAAGATTCCCACAGCAGGGAGTGAATGGCTTTGTTGCTAGCCTTCTCCTGCCCCACTAAACTCAACCTTTGTTACTTCACCAATAACCCTGTGGTCTACCATATTTCCTATAGTCCTTGGCTTTATCAAGCTTCTGTATCTCTGCAAATGACTCTGTGTTTTTCTGACATGAATTTCTTCATTCTTCACTCTGTTTGACTTGGCTAACTACTATCAGCTGAGATGCACACCTTTCCAGGAAGCCCTCTCTGATCTCCCCTATCAGTCACTCCAGGCTTGGGTAGGTCTCCATGTTTGCTTCGCCCAGCATCAAGTATTTGTCATCATTATGGAATTGACCACCGTGTGAGATGAGTCTCTTTACATGTCCATCTATCCCAGGTACTTCCCAGATCCTAGAGGCAAGACATTCTTGTTCAATATTGTATCTTTATTACCCACCACCAAACCCCATGTATAGTAACTGCTCAGTAAAAGATTACTAAGGAGAAGAAACTTAAAAGAATGTGCTCTTCCAGGTAAACTGTAATTAGGCGTTTGAATCAAAGCAAATGGCATAGATTTGTTTAAGATTTACAAATTTGAAGCTTGTTATTTTAATTGCAAAACATTGTTCTTAACAAAAATGGTAATTCTTGGTTTCTGTCACAAAGACTATAAATGAAATGGTTGATCTCAGAAAAATACATATATGTAGAGAACTAAATATACAAATGGACCCTGACATCCAAAACATCACAAAATAGCTCTGTGTGTAGGAATACATGAATCATACTGTGTCAGCCCTTAAATGGCACTGCATTGGCAGAGAAATGTCATGAAATACACATTGTATAATAAAAGAAAAAAAAAAAACCTATGAACTCAAGTTGAGTTCTCTGATTTTAGTTCTTCACAAATCTACTTAACTTCTGTTTCTAATTTACTTTAGCTCATTTCTTTCTTCAGCTTCCATTTGAACTACCCTTCTCCCAATATAGATCCATATGGTGCTGTCTCCAAGAAAGCCTTGATAGCTCAAAACATCCAAGTGGCTTCCCTCCCAGACTCTGTAGTCCACTTAATACCTTGTGCATACCCACCAGATGCTTACACTTAGCCTTAAGAGGGTTGCTGAGAGGCAAATTCGTCAACCACTGCCTTATGTAACAGCTGGCCATCTGTCCCACCATTGCTCTAAGAGGCTAGAGATTGAGTTTCCAGAAATTTCACATTCACAACATGCACATTCAATAAAAGTTTCAAAGATGTTTAGATTAACTGCATTCTGCCAAGTGATATTTACGAAAGATGTTTTGAGACTTAGTGATCAAATCACAGTATAAACCACAAAAAGTGGTGTTGTCATGTATGCATGCATACGACCAAATCTGTATTAAATTCCTAATATGTACAGTGCACAATGTGTATTTATATATACTGACACAAAATCAGCATAACCTATGGCTACTATTGGATATGTAGCTTGATAGAGGAGATTTTTGTGTAAAATTCATTATTTTTCCACTGATGTGGATCATCAAACTTAATGAAGCATTATAATTCTCCTAACCAGGAATCTGAGATGCAGATGATTGGAATTGACTAAGATGGTGAAATTTGGCACATCCTGAATTTACTCTATATTAGATGCTGCTCTTATATAATTCCCAAATATGAGATGAATTTGTTTTGCTCATTTTACAGGTGAGAAAACAAATGCATATACAGTAAATCACTTGAGCAAAGCTACAAAATTTCAGGAAAGTAGTAAACTCTCAATCAGAACACTCATTTCAAACACTAATTTCAAACTTCTTTCTTTATTTTGATAAATTGCTTTATTTAGGTACAACTGATATCCAAGAAATTACAAATATTTAAGGTATAAATTCAATGTTTTGGCATAAATAATTAAGTGTAAAAATATCACTATGGTAAAAGTTATGAGCATAGCAATCCCCACATAACTGGTCATGAGACTTTGCAATTTCTCTATCCTATCCTCTGCACCAGTACCTTCCTTTTCCAGACAACCACTGATTTGCATTCAGTCACTATACAAAAGTCTGTATTTCCTAGAATTTCACATAAATAGCACCAAAGGCCAATTACTCTTGCTTTCCCAACATTGGCATAATTATTTTGAAATTCATTTATGTGGCAGTGTGCACCAAAAGTCTATTCTTTTTTAAAAAAATATTTCTGGGTAACATTCTGTTATATAGGTGGACAACGTTTGTTTATCTTTTCACCCTGTTGATGGGCCTTTGGATGATTTATAGATTTTGGATGTTACAAATAAAGCTTTCATGAACATTCAGGTATATGTCTTTGTAGGGGCATATGTTTATTTTCTCTTCCTGAATTACGTAGGAGTGAAGTTAATGTAACAATAGGTGTCTGTTTTACTTCTTAATAAATTAACAAAGTATTTTCCAAAGTGACTGTACCATTTTATATTCTCATCACCTCCAAATATCACTAATATTTGGCATGGTAAATTTTTGAAATTTAGCCATTAACAGTAGATATCTATTTGCATCTTTCCATGGATATAATTTATATTTTCTTACTATCCAATAATGTTAAGCATCTTACCATGTGCTTATTTGCCACTTTTATATTTTTTGTGAATTGTCTATTCAAACTTCTGCTCACTTTTTTTTGTCTCATATTATTGAGTTTTAAAAATTCTTTATATAACCTGGGTATGAGTCATTTGTCAGATATGAGATTTGCAGCCTCTTAGAGTGGCCACATTTTCATTTGTTATGTTATTTTCATTAGGTTCCAAGTCACTTCTAATTTCTCTTTAGTCTTTTCCTTTTTATCTCATGAGTTATTTAGAAATGTGCTTTTTAATTACCAAGCATTTGGGGATTTTCTAGAAATCTGTTATTTATTTATAATTTAGTTCTACTGTGGTTAGAAACATGTTTTGTTTCACTTGAATTCTTTTAATAATTGGTCTCTCTTGGTCAACACTTTACATGCAAAAATATATATATATGTATTTTCTATTGTTGTTTGATGGATTGTTCTAAAAAGTCACTTTGGTCAAATTGGTTGACAGTCTCCTTCAAATCTACATCATTACTGATTTTTAGTTGTTCTATGAAATATTTAAAATATATATTGAAATATTTAACTGAAATTGTGGATTTGTTCTTTTCTCCTTGAACTTCCATCTACTTATACTTCATGCATTTGGAGATCTATGCACAAGCATTTTGAAGCATAAAGTTTTAGAATGTTCTTTAGATTGTTACCTTTATCATTATGAACTGACCCACTTTGCCATGATGATATATTTTTTTTTTAAATAATCTCTACACTTAATGTGGGGCTTGAATTTATTTATTTTTTTTTTAAAGATTTTATTTATTTATTTGAGAGACAGAGATCACAAGTTGGCAGAGAGACAAGCAGAGAGAGAGAGAGGAGAAAGCAGGCTCCCCACGGAGTGGAGAGCCTGATGTGGGCCTCGATCCCAGGACCCTGGGATCATGACCTGAGCTGAAGGCAGAGGCTTTCACCCACAGAGCCACCCAAGCACCCAATGATGATATTTTTTGTTCTCAAATCTACTTTGTGTGATATTAATATATCTACTCCAGTTATCTTTAGATTAGTGTTTGCATTGCACGTATTTTTCTTCTATTTTTGCTTACTTTATTGCTATATTTGCTTCATATGAAAAGTGATTTTCTCATAGGCAACATATATAATTGAGTCATGATTATCTTTCAATCCAACAATCTCTTGGTTTTATTAATAGTATTTAGGCCATTTACATGTAAAGTGATTATTGACATGCTTAGGTTTAGGACTACTATTTGTCCTTATTTTCCACTTAATTCCTCTTTTCCTTTCTTTAGTTTTCCACTGCATTCTTTTTGATTAATTAAATATTTCTTATGATACTATTTTATTTCCTTTGCTGAATTTTAGCTATAACTCTGCTTTGTTGTTTCAGTGGCTGTTATTTAGGATTTATAGTACACATTTTTAACTTATTACAACTTACTTTAAACTGATTTTATAACTACTTTATGTGTAGTAAAACCTTGCTATAGAATATATCTCTCTTCCTGAATTTTGTGCTATTAAAATCATACCTTTAAACTCTATACATCATTAACTCCAGAATACATTGCAAATATTTTTTATCAAAATAGTAAATTATGTTGTTAAGAAATTTAAGTAATAAGAAAATATTAATATTTACCCAAGTAGTGAAATCCTAGTCCAGTATGAGGGTGAGATGAGTGAGTCATTTGCCCAAAGAATAAGATTTAGCAGGTAGGTTGAAGGGGGTCACCAAAACTTAGGAAGATGGATAATATTTAATATTAAGTTAATACAAAATATCATTGATGAACATACTAAATGAAAGTAGAAATTGACTCTGAATATTCATGACCCTAGGAATCAATCGGTGTGGATGCATACAAAGCAAATAAATTTCACACTTAAAACTTCTTCAAAGAATCCTTGCTTGCTTGTGAGAGAATGTAACAAGTTGTGTATGTTGTTTATAGAGATAATCCACAGTACTGATTGGTAAGGAGGAGAGCTTTTATTTTATTACAAATACATGTTCATGTGATTTAAAATATAAGAGAACATTGATAAGAAATTTAAATTCAATTTATTAATAATTTTAGGGTTTCATAAATAAAATTTGATTTACTAACAAACATTTCCTGAAAATACATTTTTAATCACAAAAATAAACTTATCAGAAGTATGCATACCCATTGACCTAAAACTATAATAAGTAGCTCACTTTTATTAACTTCTTTGTATTTATTTATTTATTAAAGATTTTATTTATCTATTTGACAGAGAGAGAGAGAGAGAGACAGTGAGAGAGGGAACATAAACAGGGAGACTGGGAGAGGGAGAAGCAGACTCTCCACTGAGCAGGTAGCCTGATGTGGGGCTTGATCCCAGAACCCCAAGATCATGACCTGAGCTGAAGGCAGACACCTAACGACTGAGCCACCCAGGCTCCTTGCTTCTTTATATTTAAACAAGTATTTTTCACTACTGCTTTCTTTTTCTTTTTTTTCCCATTAAATATGCCTAAAAACTCATGCATAATTTCCTATTATTTTTAATTGCTGTTTTTGTGATTTTATAGAAGTTTTGTGTGTACCTATTTGATTGCTATGTATTATAACTTGTAGGAAATAAGTTAAGAAAGTATTTATTGAATAGTATGCTTACTATAACTAAACATGCATTAATTACTTAATTAATTAGTTAATTAATTAAAATCTATACTCAAATTAGCCCACAACTATAGATCTAAAGAGCCAAGTAGTGCAGTGTTCAGGAAAAGAAGAAAAATAGGTACAGAAGAGGATCAGAATTATTAAAAGTAATTTAAAGTTTGGTCAGAAAAACACAGTATTGTATCAACTATGATAAAAATGATCTGTAAATGAATGAGTTTCTAGCATTGATATTCTTAAAATAAAATTATCACCTTCATTATTAGGAAATTATGATACATGCATTAAAGAATTATTAGAAATTTTCTTTAAAGAATTTTCTTTGAAGTATGAAGAAAGAATTCCAGAAAGTAAAATGTTAAGAATTACAGAAACTGGCGAATATATAAGTAAGCTAGAAAATAAGAAGATACTGACTGAAATACGTTTCAACACTCCTCTAACATGGCCACCAACTACCTATGTTAAAAAGTAGAATATTTTAATAAACCATGGACATGACCAAACACAAGGCACAATTTTATATAATATATCTTATAAAATAGATGGAGATTTTTATTTTTTTATTATCATTTTCAAAAGATTTTATTTATTTTTTTGACAGAGACAGAGAATATAAGCAGGAGGAGCAGCAGAGGAAGGGAGAAACAGCGTCCCCACTGAGCAGGAGACCCCATGTGGAACTTGATTCCAGAACTCTTGGATCATGGTCAGAGCCAAAGGCTGATGTTTAAAGGACTGAGTTACTCAGGCAACCAGATGAAGATGTTTAAAAGACTCTTAAAAAACAAGTTCTAATAGTGATTTAATTCACTGGGACTGGCTTACTTATTCCAGAGAATTCTCTGTATTTGTTTTCATTTCTTTCTTTCTTTTTTTTTTTTTTTTAATTCCAGTTAACATACAGTGTTATATTAGTTTTAGGAGTACAATGTAGTGATTTATCTCTTAATTTGTTTTCAATGAATGTTTCCTTTCAGAAATAAAACAGTAAAATATTAACAACTAAAGAAAGAAAGTTTTAAATATTGGAAAAATTAAATTTGTGAATATTAAAATTAAGAAATGCATATTTTATTTTGATAATTTTATAAAATGAAAGTATTTTTTAAAACATTTAAACAGAGTTTAATAGTGCTTTGCAGAGGGCAATAAAATTAGAGAAACAAAAATGACACAATATTTTGTGAATGATTTTAGAAATTATATTTTGTGCAAAAAATAACTTACTACTAAGCACAAACATTCTTCACATTTTCATGTAACATGCCCATATTGGATGATATTTTGGATCATGTGGGAAATGTTAATAAAGCTTGGAAAGAAAAAAATTCCCAAACATGAATATATATAAAGCTGTATGATTAATAGAAGGCCTGTCACTTTGCTTGCAACAAATAAGAGAAAGTGACTGTGAAAAAACATTCAACAATTGTAAAGCTTTAGCAAGAGACACAAATATGCTACTTGAATTAGAAAATAGTTGAAAATGAAAATACACAAATTGAATATGTGTAATTTGCCAAATAAGGGTATTAAACATTGTGGAGAAATCCTGCATCAATTAGAAATTAAGGAGATTATAAATTTTAATATATCCAATTAATAGATAGTAAAATTATTGTAGATGATAGCAACATCAGTAATTTAAAATCCAAATTGTGTCTAAATCTTCTAAAACTTATTCATGACATTTTCTTAGAGCAATCTTACCCACACTTTGAAGTACCTTGAGAATTTTTTAACAGCTGGTCATAGAAGCATCCTGTGATAGATATTTCATGAAGGTGAAGTTAATGAAAACTTACTTAAGATTATCACTTAGTTAAGAGAAACTGGCAAGCATGGCAATTCTCTCATTGGAAATGATATTTTTAAACAGCTTTATTGAAGTATAATTAACATAAAAAATACTGTACATATTTAATGTATACAATTTGATGATTTGGGACATCTGCATATGTTAGTGAAACCATCACCACAATCAAGGCAATAAAATATTATGGATGAGTTTGCTTCAGTTAAAGTCTCCAGCATTTTCTTTAATATATTTCTGGTGACATAGGTCAGCTGATGATGGATTCTTCCAGCTTTTGTGGGTCCTACAAGGTCTTTATTTCATCTTGGTTTTTTCAAGATGGTAGTTTTGCTGGGTATAGAGCACTCAGTGATAGCCTCTCTTTCTGTGCTTAAAGAATGGTGCTCCTCTGTCTTCTTGAATTTTTTTTTTTTCTAAAGAGAAAGCTATTATCATCTTTCTTTTCTTCTGCATATAATATCCTGTGTCCCCCATTGTCTTTAACATCTTCCTTTATATATTCGGGTTTTAGTAATTTGATTATGGCATGCCTGGCTATAGTTTTCTACATTTTCCTTGGGTTGATTCTCTCAGATTTGTGGATAGATAGCCTTTAAATTTGAGTATTTTTCAGTCATTATTTTGTCAAATAGCTGTTCAGGCTCCCTTCCCAGTCTCTTCTTTGGAGACTCAAATCACTACTATATTAAGGCACCTGAAAGTGTTCCAATGCTTATTGGAGACCCATATAGTTTAAATCTCTTCTTTCTGTCTCACAATATTTAAATTTACTGTAATATCTTCAAATTTACTTAAATTTTTGCCTCTGATTTCTCACTTAGCATAAGCTCTTCATGATATATATATATATATGTTCATAATATATATGAAATATATATGTTCATAATGTATATGAAATATATATTTCATATTATATGAAAAAAATATAAATAAATAAATAAATAAATAAATATATATATATATATATATATATAAAATCTCAGACATTACAATTTTACTTCTTCTAGATTCTTTTCTATCTAACTGACATCTTCTGTATCTTTACTTAATTTTTTGACCATATAGAATATTGTTACAATAGCTGTCTCAATACACTAGTCTGTTCATTCCTACATCTCTGGCAGTTTGGAGTTGTTTTAAAATGACTGATATTTTTTCCCACTATGGGGTAGATTTTCTTGTCCCTTTGTTTGCTGACAATTTTTAATTAAGTGACAGTTGTGAATTTTATCTCATTGAATGCTACATATCTTTGTATTCTTCTAATTTAATATTCTTCTTTTCTTGACTCTGTTCTGAGGTCTGCTTTTTATACACAGATGTATCTGTTTGTTTCTTGCTTTTGAGGTATTAAAGTAGGATGTAACATGCTCTTTTAAAGTATAAGTAGTCACCGATGCTGAGACAAGACCCTTGTGTACTCCACCTAGTGCCCAAGGAGTCATGAGGTTTTCCAGTCTGGAGGAATTGAATGCTATTCTGTGCCTTTGGAAATGATAGGCACCTTTCCTCTTAAGCATTTTGGAAGGTTCTTTCCTGCCTCACAACATATTCTCAGCTTGATGCACAAAGAGACTCTCTGGATATCTCTGGATTTCTTCCCTGTGCAGCAATCTCCTCTTTTGTGCCGTCCTATAACTTCTTGTTTTCTTGGTTTCTAAGTCTCAGCTTCATCTCCCTACTCACCTCAAGATGTCTTCCAGGCTGCCTCTAGGCTTAGTCCCCCTACACCATGGCCTGCAGGCTCTTGGCTGTAAGCTGGGGCAATTGTAGGACTCACTGTGTTTGTGTCCCATCTCTTAAAGACCATTGTCCTTCATCCTGAAGTCCAGTGCCTTGAGAAGTGTTTTGAATACTGTTTGATTTTATGTTGTTTCAATTCCTTTTACTCCATCTTAACTGGAAAGGAAAAAACAACCTCAGTGTTTTTTCTGCACAACCTTAACAATCAACAAGAATGATATCAACAAATTACAACAAAAGGATTGTATTGGTTAATTCTGAGTAGGGGAGTTATGGGTGGAGGAGTCCTCTTCTATAGTGCATTTTCTTCCTTTAATAATAATATGTAATGATTGTTAATGTATTGTATTAGTGATTAAAAAATAAATCAACTATTTAATCTTTTTTTTTTCACCAAATGAGATGCAAATACCTAGCACAGCAGATGTTCAGAGAATATCATTCATCTTCCCTTACCCTCCTTTCTACCCACTTAAGGATATTTACCATGAATGTGTAACTCTTCCTGTGGTTGTTTTAATTAGGCCATAGGGCACACTTGGCCCATGCTGTAATTCAGGCATGATGGAAAATTTTTGGATAAATTCACTAGATTCCTTGCCTCTCTGTTGCAATAATAGTGACCTATGTTCTATACATTCTCATCTAGTTCTCCAGTGGGGCTGAGCTTTAATATCCCACAGTGATAACTTGTTTATCAACACAGACTTTATTAACTCTTTTCTCTTCCTTGTCTCACATCTTTTCTCTCTTAACTGTTGTTTCCTAGGTTCACATCCCAAATAAACAACTCTTCTAGAATATTTGTCTCAAGACAGTCTTTTGGGAAGTCTAAACTACAACATATTTCTAATTGGTAGTTATAATCATAAAATATATTTTCTAATTGTGGAAACATGAGAAGAGCACACCTTTGAAAGGTTGTCTGCAATTTCTATAAAATGTTCTGATTTTTTAAAATTATATTCTCTATAGATATAAATAATAAAATAAAATATTTATTCTACTTTTTCTTCATAACATATGAATAAATTAGTGTTTTTAATAGTTAAATAAAGCATAAATCTTAGTATGATGTATTAGAAAAAATTAGCTATTGTATTGATAAAATGTGTAGTTCACCCCTGCAGATGTTCCAGATTTTATGGGTCTACATCAGGAGGATTGAGGGGTATAAGGAGGTAATTCTGAGACTCAGGCTGATGGCATCCTTACCATCTCCAACAGGTGGATTCCAAAGTCACTATGGACATTGACATACAGCTGGCAGATGGAAGATTCCAGAAAGCACACTGGCTTCTAAAACACTGTGGCATGTTACTTGAATTCCATTTCTGTAGGTAAGAACTAGTCATATGGCTTTAAGTCAAATTAGAGGGATGGTCAATGAAGTTCTTAGCTAGGGAGCCATTTGCCAGCAACAACCATATTATGAAAGGGAAGCGTGAACTTTGTTCGATGAATCATTTTTTGCCTAATACCTGGAGGACAAAAATTCTAATTTGTATGTGAAAACTGCATATTATTTAAAAAAAATAGATTTTCCATCTTTGCCTCTTTTTACCCCCAAACTAAAAACACTCTAGCCTTTGCTTCTTTGCAGTGATACCGAAGTTGTCTTAAAGATATTATCTAGTGAAACCAAGTTGCTTTCATTGCCTGAGTGCTACTTTGGGGAAGGATGCTACAAAATTGTAAAAAGAGCCAAGATGACCTTCAACAGACAAAAGGATAAAGAAGATGTGGTCCATATACACAATGGAATATTACTCAGCCATCAGAAAGGATGAATACCAAACTTTTGCATCAACATGGATGGGACTGGAGGAGATTATGCTAAGTGAAATAAGTCAAGCAGAGAAAGTCAATTATCATACACTTTCACTTATTTGTGGAACATAAGGAATAGCATTGAGGACATTAGGAGACAGAAGGGAAAAATGAAGGGGAGGGGGGAATTGCAGTGCGAGACAATGAGAGATTATGGACTCTGGGAAACAAACTGAGGGTTTTAGAAAGGGGGTGGGGGATGGGTGAGCCCGGTGATGGATATTAGGAGGCATGGATTGCATGGAGCACTGAGTGTTACACACAAACAATGAATCATGGAACACTACATCAAAAACTAATGATGTACTGTATGATGACTAACATAACATTATTAAACACACACACATCAACTTAATCCAAAATAAGAACAAAAGTGAGTGAAGAAAAAGATAATTATAATGTCTCTAAGCTCCTAATTAACTTTAAAATTCCATGATTCTACCATTAAATTTTGTTTTCTTCAAAAATGAAAAAAAGAATACTTGCCTTTGTACATAGAAAATCTCATATCTTTACAGTAAAGGAAAACTTCATTTTTTGATATTCAAACCTTCATCCTTCTTGAGCAAATATTTAATTTTACATTTATACATGAAGAGCAATTAATAGCATGTACAGGTGTTACATAAAAACTAATATTTTCTTTTATTTAACACATTTAATGGCTCTTCTCCTTCGTGTCAGTTCAAGACAACACTTAAGAACACTGATACTACAATTTGCTGTATTGGGAAAAAAATTGACATTTCATTATAAAAGTAACATTTCTTCTATAAAAATCACATATTCACAAGAACTAGAATATTTTATGTAAAATTTAATCCTGTGAAACTATTAAGAATATATTTTAATAGCTATTAGGTGGCTGTCTGATTTCACAGTAAAATCTATTTAATGTATTAATGTTTATCATTGTTTTAAAATTTTAAAAAGATTTTATTTGTTCATATGAGAGAGATAGCATGAGTGGGAAGTGGGGTAGAGGGGCAAGCTGACTCCCCAGTGAGCAGGGTGCCTGAGATGAGGGGGCTCAATGCCAGGATCCTCAGATTATGACCTGAGCCAAAGTCAGACACTTAACTGACTGAGCCACCTAGGAGTTCCTTTATTTTAAATTTTTAAATCATTCTTTCATTGTGTAATTTATTTGTTTTTGCCATTTCTGTCTGGATTTAGAAACCACTTGCAAGGCTACCTACCATTTCTCATGCCTTTAAAGTTCTACTGCTAATATTTCTAAGGAGAGTTATGAGAGCAGTGGATCAGAATTATCTTATTAATCAGTAAAATGTTCTCATTTTTCCTACTGGTTGTCAAAAGAAATTTCATGTTTCTGAAATTGGATGCCTAGTCACACCCTGTTATTTATCTTATGGCTAGTTAAACTTCTGTGGTTTCTATGGTTTTCTGAAACCATTTGAATATATTTTCTGCAGATTCAGAAGGAAAATGTAGATAAACCAGAATATATCAAATACAGAAAAAAAATACAATCAGGTAAAGCAAAAACACTAACAATAAATTTTTTTTTTAAATACTTTATTTATTTGACAGACAGAGATCACAAGCAGGCCGAGAGGCAGGCAGAGAGAGAGGAAAGGAAGCAGGGTCCCTGATGGGCAGAGAGCCCGATGTGGGGCTCAATCCCAGGACCCTGGGGTCATGACCTGAGCCCAAGGCAGAGGCTTTAATCCACTGAGTCACCCAGGTGCCCCAACAATAAAATTTTTAATACTTTATTACTTTCTTCAAATTTATATTGCACATAAATACACAAATAGCACATACCTCAGAGAAGCACATCTACCAGTTTTCTAGTCAAATTTGTATTTATTTTAATAAAAAGTGCATGTTTTAAACTTGGAAAATCTTAATAGGGTATGGTGGTAACTCATCATTATAGTTTACATTCTCTTAATGAATAATGATCTTGAACATATTTTCACAAACTTATTTGCCATCTGCACATTCTTTATGGTGAAGCGTCTGTTCAAGTCTTTTGCTTATTTTTAATTGGATTGTTCATGTTTTTGATGCTGAATATTGATAGTTCTTCATAAATTCTGGATGAAATTCCCTCTCAGATATATGGTTTGCAAGTATCTCTCTGAACATGGCTTATTTTTTTCATTCTCTTAACAATGTCTTTCTCACAACAAAAGCTCACTTTTTATCCTAACAAATTTATCATTATGCCTTTTGTAACATTTCCAAGAACTTCCTGCCTAACCACAGTTGACAAATCTTTTCTTCTGTTTTCTTCTACAGGCTTTTAATTTTCTGTTTTATATTTAGATTTATATTCCACTATTAGTTAACTTTTGTGTGTAATGTGAGGTTCAAGTACAAATTCTTTTTTTTTTTTTTTTTTAAGTGTGTGGGTATCCAATTATTCCAACACCATTTGTTGAAAGGGCTGTTCTTCCTCCATTTAATTACTTGGGCCCCTCTGTCAAAAAATCAATTCCCTACATTTGTTTGGATAACTGGTTCTGTAATCCATTCCCTTGATATATTTGTCTGACTTTATTGCAATAAACACACTGCCTTGATAACTGTAACTTTTTTTTGATAACTATAACTTTTTAATAAGTCTTAAAATTGTCTAGCATAACTTTTTCAACTTTCTTTTTTTCTATCTAAATCACATTAGCTCTTCTAGTTCCTTGACCTTTACACTCACAGAATGGACTGATCAAGTTGAGGTTGAACTACTTTGTTTCCCTTGCCAATTTCCTCTCACTGACTTAAACAGTTTCTCACAAATAATAGGAGGAAACCAAAGGCACACATTGTTCAGTGGAAGGATTCATGTTTGTAGCTTAGTGAGGAGAAAACACAGAGATTCCCTTTCAGATCACCTGTTTTTTTTGTTTTTTTTGTTTGTTTGTTTGTTTGTTTTTGTTTTGTTATTGCTACACTTGTTTGTTTTTAAACAAATGCCATTATAGTGTTCTATATGGTAACTATACATATGGTGAGCACAGGACATTGTATATAGTTGCTGAATCACTGTGTTATACACCTGAAACTAGTGTAACATTGTGTGTCAACTATAGCCATATATATATATATATATATATATATATATATATATATATATATATATGTATATATGATATAAGCTACTACTTTAAACATAAAAATAAGCTCCTACTATTGCTCAGGCTTGAATCCCAATCAATATAAACCACATCTCTATGGATGGGAACTGAGCATCTCTTCCTTTTTAAGTCTTCCAAGGTGATTCTGATGTCAAGTGTGTGGGGAAGCAGTCCTGGAGGACATTGTGCAGATAAGACAGAGGCTGCTGCATCTTCCAAAAATCATTTCCGAGGAGCCCCGCCCAGATTAGCAGGGCTCCAGCTTGTCACACATGTGCAGCATTACTGCGTCTGTGTCACTCGGCTCTGCGACACACAGGTCTTTCCTCCTCTTAATTGCTTACAGGAGCAATTATCTCAACTGTCAAAGGTTAACAAAAGATTTTTCCTTAAAAGCTCTTAAGAAGGCTTTTCCTTTCTTAATCATTAACTAAGCTGACAATTTTATTCACAAGTAAATCACCTGACAGGGATATTTTCAGATTAGTTTTTGGTTCGATAAGTGGATGCGTTTCCGTAAAATGAAAGGACATGGAAGCATAATGACAGGGGAAAAATAAAGCTTTATAAAGTTACTATAATGGCAAAGTCTCCCATCTCAAAGTTACCGGGCTTGCCATGAACTTCCAGAAACCTGCTCTGCTTTATTCTTTTAAAATTTTTATTTTTATTTATTTATTTATTTATTTAAGAGAGAGAGAGAGAAAGCAAGAGCATGGGCGGTGGGGGTGGGTGGGAAGGGAGAGAGGGAAAGGGAAGGAGAGAATCCCTAGCAGACTTCATCTGCAGCTTGGAGCCCAAGGTAAGTCTCCATCTCATGACCCTGAGATCATGGCTGGAGCTAAAATCAAGTGTTGGATGCTTAACCAACTGAGCCACCCAGGAGCCCCAGACTTGCTCTGTTTTAGAATGCATGTAAGTTTGCCTCATTTATAATTCTAACAATATTTATTTCAAGTCAGAATACATACCTCAGAGAAAATCTTGTTGTGTCTAGTTCTAGTACATTTCAGGCCATTTATAGTTCACAGCTAAGTAAATCACAGTGAACATGACATAGTCTACTTACTTTCTGGTTAAATGTTCATACTTGAAGACTCATATATATATTTTTAATGAGACAAGCCCTATTTTTTTTTAAGATTTTATTTCTTATTTGTCAGAGAGATAGAGAGCATAGGCAGGGAGAGCAGCAAGCAGAGGGGGAAGCAGGCTCCCTGATGAGCAAGGAGCCTGATGTAGGACTCTATCCCAGCACCCTGGGATCATGACCTGAGCTGAAGACAGATGCTTTTTTTTTTAATTTAATTTAATTTAATTTTTATTTTCAGTGTTCCAAAAATCATTGTTTATGCACTACACCCTGTGCTCCATGCAATAGGTTCCCTCCTTAATACCCACCACCAGACTAGCCCAACCCCCTGTCCCCTTCCCTTCCAAAACCCTCAGTTTGTTTCTCAGAGTTCGTAGTCTTTCATACTTTGTCTCCCTCTTCAATTTCCTCCAGCTTGCTTCTGAAGAAGATGCTTAACCGACTGAGCTACCCAGACATCCCTATGAGGCATGCTTTAATTCATATTATACTAACATACTTCAGTTATAAATATACATATTGACTATTGTCCTGTTTCTTCCTAAATGTTTTTAAGAGGGAAAATCCTGAGCTTATAATTTAATGTATTTGTTTTTGTCTTTGTTTGTTTGTTTTGTTTTGAGTTAGAAACTACTGGGATTCAATAAATATTTACTCCATAAACAGAAGCACATTATTCAAAAAGATCCCTTTGAAACCTTCTGGGTGAAAATTATCATCCCAAAGTCTTTCTCTTGTTGGTGGTAAATGTTTTCACAGGCTATATGTCAAATGTAGCAGTACTTTTGCTATAAAAACTAGAACAACTGCATGATCATAGAACACCAATTTAATTAACTTTTTTTTTTTTTTTTTTTAAGGAGTATGGATGCCTTCTCACTCAAACATTGTATCCTGTTTGCTCATAAAAACACTATTTGGGTGCTGGTAATTAAAGAGGCCATAGTTATAAAGGGAATCACCTTTACGGATAGAATAAAACAGACTTTAGATAGTTTTTCCTCATAAACTTTGTCTTTCAGATTTATGTAAATTCATTGAACTCATCACCTTGTAAAAGTATATGCAATTCTAGTTTCCATAAAAATATCGCTTGTCGGGGCACCTGGGTGGCTCAGAGGGTTAAGCCTCTGCCTTCGGCTCGGGTCATGATCTCAGGGTTCTGGGATCGAGCCCCACATCAGGCTCTCTGCTCAGCAGGGAGCCTGCTTCTCCATCTCTCTCTCTGCCTGCCTCTCTGCCTACTTGTGATCTATCTCTGTCAAATAAATAAATAAAATATTAAAAAAAAAAAGAATATCGCTTGTCTTTGTGCAGCAGAAAAATGGCAATGGAAATTATTAGGCCAGCACCATTTGTCATAGATAGTTCCTCATCTTCAAAGAAATAAAGTGCTTTTGTGTGTAATATTTCATCTATTTTGTCAAATTAGCAATGTTCCTCTAAAGGAAAATGTTATTTCCCCCAATTTATTGAAAGAAAGTAATAGAGGCATAAAGATGTTAAGTGACGAAATATGGGTTAGATTTTGAAGGCAAACCCAGCCAAGGCCTAAGATGTTTTCTTAACTTTTTAATTTTAAGTACTTACAGATTCATACAAAGTTGCAAAATTATCTAGATGGTGGTTCCGCATACCCTTCCCACAATTTCCTTCAGTAGTAAATTCTTGCATAGCTGTAGTATAATTCCAATACCAGCAAATTGACGTTGGAACAATATGCAGAGCCTATCCAGATTTTGTCAGTTTTGTATGTACTCACTTTCGTGTGGAGTGTGTATGTGTGTGTGGGCATGTGTAGGTATGTGAAATTTTATCACGTGTAGATCCATGTCACATCACCACGATTAAGACATAAAACTGTCCGTTTCCATGAGGCTTCCTTCATCACCATCCCCCAACCTCTGGTAACCATTAAATCTGATCTCCATCTCTATAACGTTGTCATTTTGAGAATATTATATAAATGCAATCATATACCATGTGGATTCGTACTTTTGAGATTAGCTTTTCACACTCAGCAGAATATGCTTGAAAGAGCCATTCCAGTTGTTGTGTGTATTAAGAGTTCATTCACTTTTATTGCCATATTCCATGGTATAGATGAATCAATTTGTTTAGCCACTCACCTATTGAGAGAAGTTTTGGTTGTTCTCAATTTTTAACTATTACACACAAGATTTTGCATAAACATTAATTTTCATTTTTGTGAGATAAATGCAAAAATTCATTTGCTCAAATCTATGGTTAAAAAAAAGATTTGTTTTCTAAGAGTATGCAAGCAAATAGAATAGGTACAGCTGAGTGGGGCAAGGATGTGGTCGACACATCTATGTATCTTGGTTTGATGTCCAAGCTTCATCGCTTATTACCCATGTGATCCTCATTGATAAAAGGGACATTATAATGATAATGATGCTGTTTTAGTAGGATTACTGTGATGATTGAACTGTTGGTGATTCATGCCAAGTTTTTAGAACCATGTCTGACACCCAATAACCTTTCAAGACGTGTCAGCTATTATAATAATGTGCATGACTTTGGCTACTAGTAAAACTAAACGTTGTTGGTTAACTTGTTGAATTTCTTCAACAATTAATGATGCTAAAATATACTAATATTACCTAGTAAGTTTTTTATTGATTTGTTTTATTTTTATAACCTTTTGGGCACAAATGAGATCTAATGTTTCAATTAATATTTAAAATAAAAAGATTTTTTTAAACAATCAACAATGAAATTTAAAAGGTTCCTGAGAATCCCATCTATTATAAAATTCACTAGTTTTATGTGTGGAAGTGCTACTAGACATATTGAGGGGTGCTTTAATGAGCTTGCTGATATGGGGATGAAAAATGTAGTACAGAATTTTCCTTATATCTGCACAATATAATGGCAATCTGTCAAAATTAGCCAAACTTTTTCTATTCAATACACTGGTGGTATTCAAATAATGTAAATTATGGTTCCAAATAGGATATAAAAGTGTGTTGAATATAAGGAAAAAGGAAACCTCAAAACCACCTTCAAAACATATTTAAACTTTAAAACATTTCTGAACTTTTAAAGGGTCCCGAGGGCAGAGAACAAAATCTGGGGATAGTGTCTTGATAAAAGCAGACAAAAGTGTTCTCTGGCCATAATCCCTCAGGCCAAATATACTATGTGATTTGGCCTAAACCACTTTCCCACTTTCTGTTTTGCTTCACTCTAGAGTGTTTAACAAAAATGCAATAAAGAGTAAATATTTGCTTTGGTGAGCTTATTTTTCTAACAGCTGCCCATCCAGCCTATGTACACATGCTAAAACCTTTCCTATTGTCATAAAATTGTTATAAATATGGGTGTCTTATTCATTCATTGAGTACATGTCAGGAATGCCTACTATATAAAGGCACCAATCTGGCCAATGAGATCACAAGTTTGACCAACACAAACAAAGAGAATTTCATGAGATTATCCTTCTGGGGAGACTAGCATCTTACTGATAAGCAAGTAAATGACTACGAGGCATAATTTCAGGTAAGGACATGGGTGCCAGAGAATGAGGTAAGGCAGGGGTGAGGAGAGATGCACTGTTGTAGAAGGTGATCCAGGAAGGTCTCGATGACCAAGTGATGTGAAAGAAGCACAATTAAACAAGGTAAATAAGGGCACAATCATTTATGGAAGAGTTTTTCTATGGAAAGAACAGAAAGTTCTGAGACCCTGAAGTGAGACAAATGAGTGCTCCATGTTAGTGCGTTCAGGCTGCAACAACAAAATTACTACAGACTGGGTTACTTACGAGAAACAGAAATTCATCTCTCACAGTTCTAGGGCCGGGAAGTCCAAGGCACTGGAAGCTTTGGTGTGTGTTGAAGACCCTCTTCCTCCTTCATAGACAGCCATCTTGTAACCTCATACGCCGGAAGGGTGAGGCAGTTCTTGGGAGCCTCGTAGAAGGGCATTGCTCCCATTCATGGGGACTGCACCCTCATGACTGAATCACCTCCCAAAGGACTTAGCTCCAAATATCATCCCATTGGAGGTTAGGTTTCAATGTATGAATTCTGGAGCACACAAACATTCACTGTATATAGTAGTTTTAAGGCCAAGTGAAAAACCCAGAGTTGTGCCAAGAACAATTTTGTAAAACATCTCAGAAACCTTTCTGAGTTCCCGATGGTCTGCAGAGCCCATAGTACTAAAGTTCAAAGCACTGAGAACCACTGAATCACTGTTTACATGTCCATCTTTCATCCCAGCATGTGCAGACCTCGAAGCCAAAAATAGTGTCTTACTCATCTCTGAGTCCAAAAGATGAGAGACTGTATGGGATAGGGCAGGCATAAAGTCAATATTTGATGGATTATTTAAAAATCCCTAGATTAATTTTGTTCCAAAGAACATGATACAATTTGTGTTTCAGCTAATTGTTATATATAGAACACCTGGTCACTGTAAGAGAGGAAACAAATAATAATCGTAACATTTTTTTCTCTGGTTTATTTCTTCTCAATGACAATATTAACTGCCTCCAAACTACATAAACCGATGTCCTGATTTTGTTTACCTGGAATTGGAAAGAAGATAAAAATTTATTTGTTGTTCAACCCTGTATGATGATACTATTTGATGAGTCAAATAGTATTTCCTAAGTATTCATTAAAATCTGTCTGTTGGGTGCCCACCACATCCGAATCAATGTGAAAATACTGAGGATGTGCAAATGACAAAGTTTCTGAACCACTAACTGCCAGTAGAATGAAGTCAATGATGAACAGAATTACTTAGTATAGCATGAGATGCCATTAGGAAGGAGAATTACGTATGACAAAAAGATAGTCATTGGAGATTAGACCACTTGTGTATACAAATTTTAGTTGAATAAGATTTTATGAAATCAAGATGCACATAGACCACTTAGGATAACCATTAAAAGAACAATTTTAGAATGTATAACTTCCAGATAGTGGTGGCACTAAAAGGAAATAAATTTAAAAAATGGTTGATTCAATAGAAACAATGACAAAAATAACCACATAAAGTAAGTATGTTAAATAGAAAATGCTAGATAATATAATTAACTAAAACTCAAATACATCAATCATCATAATGGATGAAACACACTTCAGAAGACATACATATTCACACTGAATTAAAGTCTAGGTTGTTTAAAAGGAAGGATAATAAGTAGAAAAACAGAAAGTGTTCAAATAAAGAGAATAAAAATATTATTCTAGGAAAATGAAATTCAGCACAGCCATATTAATATCAAACAAAAGTGTATTTTATTTTTATTTATTTTTTTAAAGATTTTATTTATTTATTTGACAGAGAGAGAGATCACAAGTAGGCAGAGGCAGGCAGAGAGAGAGGGGGAAGCAGGTTCCCTGCTGAGCAGAGAGCCTGATGTAGGGCTCGATCCCAGGACCTGAGGATCATGACCTGAGCCGAAGACAGAGGCATTAACCCACTGAGCCACCCAGGCGCCCCAAAAAAGTGTACTTTAAGAAAAAAAAGGAATCTGAGGAATATGAGGGATACTACGTAGTGGTGCAATAAAAACTCTAAGGCCTAGAGACCACAGTACCATGTGATCAGTTACATAGGGGATAAAGTGAAAGAGGGATTTGAGGGTGAATTGATTGGGAGGTTTGTCATTTGGGTGATTGGGTACTTTTATTTGGAATGAAAGATCTAGAGAAATATAATAGCCTAAGCCTAAGGTACTGACACTGACACAAAACTTCTAGTGGGGGACCTCTGTCTACCCCAACACCCTATGAGATTAGGAGTTAACATTATATACCCAGACCTTCCAGAAAACAGAGATGCGGAAGCACCACTGTATGGTCCTGTCAGATGGGGCCTTCCCTTCCAGTCTCCTGTGCCCTGGTTGCTCCTGTGGTGGGATCAGAAATAGAAGCTACCTAGCGGGCAAGATGGAAGTATGCGATACGGACTCTCATGTTTGAGAGGAAGCCAAGGAGTTTTAACTTTGTGAAAGCAACTGTAAAGCCTGTGCCTCTACCAGAGACATCCCTGAGCAGAGTATGGATGATGCCATTGAAGAGACAAGACAAAACCTACAGGCAGTGGGAGGAAGAAGCAGCAGGGGCTTGTATGCATAGTAATGCCCCCCCAAAATAATTTAATACCACTTTTTTAGTTCAAGTTGTTCAAAGGTTTAAATAAATATTGGGTCACTGAACTACAATGAAGGAAATTTCATTTTGTGAACTTCTCTAGTATTTCTCATGGCAAAACCATAAAACCCGAACAGAGCAGGTAGGACTATGGAATGTTCTACTGAATGTTCTCAACTTCTAGTTGCTCTCTTCTAAAATAAAGACATATTAGTCTTGATGAGGGACATTATGTTTTTTAATCAGGACTTGGGAATTTCATTTCTTCATTAAACCAATATATCTTCAGTGCCTTCTAGGTTTTAGGCAAAAACAGAGAAACATGGGAGACACTAGTAGGGAAAGTCAATACCGTCCTTGCTCTCATAGTGCATTTACATATATAAATTTTACATATATATTATATATAAATTATATGTATATAGATTTTATAGATGTATTATGTGCATATAATAATATATAAATATATATAAATCTATTAATCTAAATTTATCTATTCATATGTAGATAGTAGATTTAAAGTAGATTTATCTATTGATATCTGAGAACTCATGTCACTCCTCATACCTACTGAATAATACAGCCCACAGTTCTATTTTTGTGGTATTCTCTTTTTAGCTATTTTATGTTTGCTCATTTTCAAAATACTTCCAACATATTTGATCTTTTTTTTTTTTTTAATGAAGAAGAGAATACTGAAATGTTGATTCAGTTGTGTCTCATAAACTGATATCAATGAGTCAGAGTTGGAAGTTATTAGGCATGCTCATGCAGGGAATCTTTAATCTCAATTGGTTGCTCAATGAATATAACCCAATAAATCAGGTGCTTAATTATGAATAAAAGGAACAAATTTACAGAACACGAAAATAGTGTCAGAAGAATGTTGTCAGTTCATGTGTCATAGAGAATTTGACTTTTGGTTTTATGGAGTTAGGATCAGCCTTATCACATATTTTCTATTTCATAGATTTTAAAATTTTTCTCGGGGACTCATTAGACTATATTTTGTCTCACCCAAATGAAACCGAATTAAAGAAACCAAATGTGTATTTCCATGACTTGCTTGTGGTGAATGGAAGGGATTCCTGATTAGGCTCCCCTTTCTCTCAGATGCCTGCTTTTTCCACCTGGTTGCTCGATGTTAGGGCAACATCAGGCCCCATGTCTAGAAAAGGAACCAGTAAAAGTGAGGCAGGGCAGCTTACCAAACTGTTAATAGAACAGCAAACTTGAACTTTCCCAAAAGTCCACAGAAAAATTCTATTGCTCTCATGGGTCTGAATTAAGATACACACCTGGAGTCATTCACTCTTATAAGTGTTATAAGTACCCTTAGATCTGCATTTCCAGAACTCGGGTGAAATCTTGTCCCGAAGGGTAGGTATCTTGAAATCAGGAACCCTTAGGCAAGAGAAAGATGGGAGTGGGTGCAGACCTCAGATGAAGAATCTGCCACCCTAGGAAAAGAAACAAATTTGCCCTTCATTTCAGTGGTATCAATAATTAAATTTCTAAAAAGGTGGACAGTGAATTCTCAAATCTGGAAATGTTTAAGAATAGTGTTGAGGAGATGTACGCTAAAAATTGGAAGGTAAATATGATCTTTGAATCCCCTCCCCCACCAGTCCTGAGATTCTATGGTCTGTGAGCTCTGCCATGGCAGGAGGTTCCCACACGATGGTAGCGAGCCAAGGAGGGACATGATTGCGGTTTGTTTTATTTTAAAGTTTCACAGATGAAACACTGTTGAGACACTGCTTTTGCTGACATTATTTAACTTTATGGTTTCTCTGTTTTCTTTCTTTCCTTTTCTTTTTCTTTTCCTTTCTTCCTTCCTTCAAGTATAGATTAAACAAGTGACATGGAAGTGAAGACTATACCTTTAAGGTAGAAAGTGAGAGAGTGGTATAGAAATGTGCGTTCTGCCGAATGCTTACTTGGAAATCAGCAGGTTACCTCTGGGAATTCTGCTCCTCAGACTGGAGTATCAGGCTTCTCATTTGCCCAATGCTATCTATAGAGTCGCAAAACCACAAAGAATATTTTTATCATAATTAACATGCATAGATATCAATCTTTAAGCTTCTATTGATGGGTTCAGGCAAAAATAAAAATTTATAGACATCTAAAATGAATTCCAACTCTTAGAACAAAAGAGGGAGCAAACAGATTTCACAATTTGCCAATGTTAGCATTTAAAAAAATACTGATCTCTGAAATAAATTGTGAAGCAAGATATTTAAAATTAAACATTTGTAGGGGCACCTGGATGGCTCAGTTGGTAGAACATGTGATTCTTGATCTTTGAGGGTCTTGGTTTGAGCCCCATGTTTGGTGGAGAGATTATTTAAAAATAAAACCTTTAACAAAATCAAATATTTGTAAGGTCACAATGATGTATCAAATACTTCACAAAGTTGAGAGTTACACCAACATTAAGAAAACAAAAGAACTGAGGACTGTATTGCCTACCCCCTCCTGTGGATGTAAGTTTCATGTTTCCTTGAAGAAACATTCAAAAAATGTTTCCCAGTGGTATGGTCTCTATGGCACACTACATCTTGCAACCAACGTCTATGTCCCTTTCAGTTATTGATTTTGGGTTTGTTGGTTTCCACAATCCACTGTCCCAGTAGGTTTTCCATTTAAATCATAATTTTGTGCATTTACAAACATACATTCATTTTTAATTCAGCAAATATTTTTCAGGTGTCTATCATGCAGAATTCGGAACATTGATCACACGGTATTGTAGGAGCTGACTAGACCTGAGTGTGACTTTATCCTGCAGTCCCCTCATCTGCTAAATCAGAATATTTCTTACATGATTGTGTGGTTGGTTGAGTTACAGTGTAAAGCAAGCATTCCCTAAATAACATTGACTCTTGTCCTTATTGCTGTTACAAAGTGGATGACACAACTTATCAACTAGAACAAATGTGCTCTGTGATGGCAGGAGGTTCCCACATGATGTTAGCCAGCCAAGAGGGACTTGGGGAGCACATTCTCGGCACTCAGAATGTCCTGATGCTTGGGAAGGCTTCCTGTTCTCATCATTATTTTACATTTGTCACGCACACACACACACACACACACACATACACACCCTTAATAAATAACATACATACAGAAAAAAACACACAAAAAACTGGCCTATGTTTAATTAAAAATTATGACAATAAAATGGAAATAATGAAGTTAAAACAGGATTTCAGAAGAAATGATTTCACATAAAGGTCAGTAAAGTGTAGGATAGTTTAGAAAGGTTTTCTGAAGTCTGGGTGCCCAATTTCAATTTCCAATATATTTTATTGCAGCATGCATCTGTACTTTATTTTTAGGTGAAACCATTTTTTTCTACTAATTATGTACTGCCCTTATTACTATAAATTAGGTGTAATAGGAGAAGCAAAAGAAGAAATGAAAGTGGCCCCCTATGTATGATACGTATATATTCATATTCATATATATTTATATTCAGCTAATTACTTAGGTTAGATGACCACTGTTCTAGAGAGAAATGTAATTTCTTTAGCACAGAGAAAATATATTTACATATTGTGTCTGTGTATATATATCAATATATATATTCAATATAATATATTCAATATATATATTCAATATATTATATTGAATATATATACTGAATATATATTGATATATATGATATGCATCATATATATCTATACATATGATACGTATTTTATACGTATATACGTATATAAAATACGTATCATATATATAGATATATATATTCAGTGTATATATATCCTACATATACACTACCATTGTGCTAGAGAAGAAATGAATTTATATTAAAATATATATTTATATAATGATATATATCCTATATATATATATATATATCCTTCTATATTGATATAGATTGAATATATTCTACATTGATTATAAAAACTGAACATACATCGAATATATATGTATTTATTTATTTATTGAAAAAAATCGAATGAAATGGCTAAAGAACAATTCCAGAGGAATGTTACTCAGTAGCTGAGCCGCGTAACAGAATACAGAATACCATGGACTGACTGCAGATCTACGGTGGAGAAATTAAAAATAAAGAGGAAACGTTTTAAATTAACGGGAGAAATCAGAGAGACTTTAAACTCTAGCAAGATCTCGGGTACTCCCCGGAGCTGCAGTGTCAGTCCCCAGGGAGCACGTTAGAAATGCAAATTCTCCTGCTCCGGCTCGGAGATCTGAATCGGCCGCTCTGCGGGTGGGGAGCCCGACTCTGCCTTTCAACAGTGGGTTCTGAAGGCCACTGAAGCCGGAGGCGGACTGTGCGGGCGGGGGCGGGGGTGGAACTGGGGGCAGGGCCGTGGCCCACACAACAGTAAAAGCTCGGAGCCGACACGTGCTGCGCCCTGCCCTGACCCGGGAGACTCCGTCCCCGGGAGCGGGCGGGCGCCCCCCCGCGCTGCCCAGACCCTGCTTCTGCTTCGGCTTCTGCCCGGGTCCTCGGCGGCGCGCCGCCCCCGGTTCCCGGGGAAGCTCCACGCGTTTGTGTTTTGTTGTGTATTTTACTCTGCATAACAAAGGAAGTCTCCTGTCAGCTGGCTTTTCAGTTAAAGCCAATCAAAGGGACCAATCAAGGTGTGCTGCTTAATGAAAAGACAGGCTTCTTCCCAAGGAATGTTGCCATCTGTTTATTTTATTTATTTATTTATTTATTTATTTATTTATAAATCACTGCTTCTTGCCTGTCTCCCCCTCTGAGATGGGAACTACTCTAGGGCAGAAACTGTTTTTGTACATCTTTCTAAATCGTTGGTGTCTCAGGACGCTTGTGGGAGACTAGGTAACATTGTTGAGATGACAAATTAATGCTCCAATGATATGTGTCTGAAATGGGAATTGGTACAGCATAAGTTCCTTTCCTTTCTCTCCTCCTTCCTCCCTCCGTTCGTTCATTCCTTCTTTCCAGAGATTTTATTCATTTGACAGAGAGAGAGAGAGCGCGAGACAGCCAGAGAGGGACCACAAGCAGGGAGAGTGGGAGAGGGAAAAGCAGGATCCCCGCTGAGCAGGGAGCCGCATGTGGGGATTGATCCCAGTACCTGGGATCATGACCTGAGCCAAGGCAGATGCTTAAGGACTGAGCCACCCAGGCGCCCCAGGTACTGCACAGGGTTCTGATGACGCTCATTTATCCACACATATAAATATATGAGAGAAAGATGCACACATTGGAAACGTGTTTTTCTGTATCAATTGATGTGTAATTTAATTTTGATACACCTATTCTAACACATACACTATAAAAATGCCACATTATCAGAGAAATCCTTCCTGAAGAATCTGACACAGCTTATCCTGGTTTCCGTAACATTTAATTTGACTTAGTTTTCATTAAAATATATCAAATATTTGCTTATCCATTGACTATTATTCCCTATGGAATTCAAGTTCAGTAAGGGCATAAATATTGACTATCTGCTTTTTTTTTCTGTGCTTAAGACCTACAACAGTACATGGCACTTAATAAATGTGCAATATCTGTGAATGGAAAACTCATGAGCGAATTGAATAAATTTATTAGTAAATAAATGAATTTTACATAAAGCTGGCCCTATTGTAGTTAATACACACATGCTTATTGCGTATGTTATATTACTTGAAATGTTATTTGAAATACTGCATATATTATTCAGTTCCAAAAAATACTTATTTATTGGTATAATAAACAAAATAGGCTATAATACAAGGGCATGATGCCCTCTAATTTGGAGGAATTCAGTTTTTCGATTTTTCTCCAATTACTTTTCTCTTACTTATCCTGTCTTAACTCTTTCATCCCTTGGGTTGGTCAGAATATTTGGTTGGTTCTTTAACAATTTCCTTTTAGCACTTCTGGGCAGTAACTATAATATTTTCCGTATTTCATATGTATCTCCAATAATCATTTTATTATCATTTCTGACACAGTGGTATAATGTCCTAGTGCCTCTTCTCCATTCCTTCCCGAGAATACACAAATGATCATTCTCAAGGCTCAAATTACTAAGTACCATACATTAAAAATTTTATTAAAATAGCCTAAACGTTATAGTTTAGAAAAGCTGAAACCTTCAGGGATTGTGGCTTAACCAGACAGGGGTTGCCACCATCACACCAAGTGTCCAAAAGTATGAAGACGATTCACATAAAAGTGACCACCATCCCAGATCCTTCTCATTACCTCCTCAGGCATCTTTACGGCTACTTATGGGCTATTCAGTCTTCATGGTCGTCATATGACCAACCCATCTCCAGTTTTCCATCGGTATCATAGGCTGTAAGAAGGAAAAAGGACAAAAACTAAAGGTGTGTGCCAAGTTGTTTTTTTGCAAAATGCAAGGAGCTTACAGTGACTCTACCTTGCTAAATTGCGCTTACCATCCCTTTGACCAGAACTAGGTCACATAATTATCCCTAGCCTTCAGCAAATCTGGGAAGAGATCTGTCATGTTTATCAGGCACATTGTCATTCTGAATAAAACTAAGTCCTCTTAGAAAGGAAGAATGTAGGTAGCTATTACCTATAAAGGGCATCCACAAAGTGGTTCCCTTGATGTAACTAATGAGTAGAACAACAAGTCATTACATTTTTGATGAAACCCATACATAAACATACACTTCTCTCCTTTTAAAAAGCCTCTGCTTGGACCACATATCCACATTTTTGCTTTACCAATATTAATGGACTTAGCTCTAAACAAAATTATATGTCAATTCCGTGAACAGAGTGGTGAGACCCTCCAAACCAATCTAAAATCAAAATGAGGGTAATAAGAAATCACAAGGCAAGCCAAACTATTCAATTAGCCTTTCATAGTAGAATTTACAAATTCACGTGCCACAACAAAAATCGCAAATTCTGATTTTACAGATTCTTGGTTTTTCTATCCTTAATAGAGTTTTCAGACAGTTTTAGGCACTTCCGACAGACATTCTAAGTGCCCGCATGTGAACAGAGCTGGACTGGTCATCCTGCTTTCTTGTGCATTAACTGGTGTCAGTGCCGTAGTTCAGTGTGCAGAAGCAGACAATGTGGCAACCATTTCATATTTCCAAGGTTGTTTACTTTTTGACATTGAGAAGAGTCCAATAATGCATTTGTCTCAGCACTGGCACATGAAGGAGTTGGGAAGAGAATAAAAAGTGCTTTTTTTCTTTTTTTTTCCTTGTCCCCAATTAAAATTAGCTTTCAGCTAAATTACTAAGTCTTCCCCAAAGCGAAATGTTTTCATGTTAATTTTATGTCTATTTCTCAGTAGGAATATATTCTCTTTTTAAATCACTTCTTATTTTTAAAGAGGAACAAGTTAACCAAATTAAACTGGTTATGATACTTGCAATTACTTTTATGTTAGTATGGGTATCAATAGATTCTGATGACTTAAGAAGATACTTACATTTTCAATATAAAAAAAATCACAATCATTTTCACATGGAACTTCAACATATTATTGTTTGTTCCCTGATGATGGTCCATTTTATTTCCTTTTTTTCCCCGTTATTGTTATTTAATTTAAAATATTCCATGCAAGATGGGAAACCATGCACCTAGAAAAGGAAAGTTGGTACATTTCAGTGAGGTGCAGTTGATATGGTAACACCCAAATAGCCTGAAGGCCATATAAGTTTATCTGGATAGTATGATAATCAATTCATAAATTATGTATGCCTAAGCCCTTTTCACCTTAGGCAGTTTCAGAATGTCCAAAAAACATCAAACTTAGTGCACTCAAATCAATGATTTAAGTCATCTTAATGGCCAATTAAGACCACTGCAGAGCTAGTTTAATCCATTATGCACAGTTGACTAACAGTGAAAAAACTTCAAGGATTTTACCCTAGATTTATAGACACACTCCTTCTTTCTAACTTTAACCTCTTACTCCCTTGCTGATACCATGTGTAGTTTTACCAAAGGTGGGAGGGAATTCATTGTCTCAATGAAAAGAGAAATGGATATTTGGCCCCATAACCTGTGTACTAACAGAACACTAGACCAGGAAAAGAGAGAGCACATTTTAAAGACACAGCAAATGAAGATTTGTTGAATGGTGATGATGAGATGATTGATAATCCTAATGAAAACATCAGCGATGTCACTCGTATTGACTGTTACAGACACAAAAAAATCAGGAAATTTCCACATGAAATAGATCATCCCACTGCTAAGGTATAAATATGGTGGGTAAATGATGGGGGGGCATCTCTTTTTCTTGACTGGGGATATTTTATAATAAAGATTACTAGATTTTTAATTAATTGATCTTAGCTGCTGTACAATTACTAATCACTAAGAACCTTTTATTGAAAGTTAGCTTCTTTCCCCTTGTAAGCATACCTCCTAAGACTCTTCAAGAAATAAAAGCAAACATGAATTTCTATAAAGCTAATTTCCAGTGAAATGTGAAAAGAATCATTACAGACTGAAAAGAATGTCAGAGGAAATAAAGAAGGATATTGGAATTATCCATTGACCAAATCAACAAAATCTGCAACATTAGTATAGCTTATACCTGAACACCCTCTGTGAATGAAAACTCATTATCTTATTAAGGCAACCTGTTTTATTGTTTCATAAACTCAACGTGTGATGACAAAATTCTTTGTTTGGTCGATTCATTCATCTGTTGCTCAATGAGCACTTAGTCTGTACTAAGTACTGAAATCTACTCTCGGGTTTGATTAGTAACTTTTAGTCCTGTTCACTTGAGCCCTAGAACAAAGTTATTCCTTTGCACGGGGAAGCTCTGAAATACTCATCGTGTTTTCTTCAAAAATACTTTTCCTTCCAAGTTAACAGTTTAATGGGTTCTGTTGTTTTCCTATAAAATAGTATCTTTACTCATCAAAGTCTTGTCCAGATATCAAACCGAGAATTTCAAATACATATTCTTAACATTCCATAACAAGATTCTTGCTTTTCAGTTCCGTATACTCATTTTCTACTAATGCAACATATGCTTTTGTTTCCAGCAGCCTCGTGGCACTGCTGGTGATCGTTGACTTATAGCCAAGTCAGATCTGGTAACCGTGAACTACTGTCTGCACTATCCACTACGATACATTTCCTTTTCTCTTTTTTAAAACCCAAAGCATGACTTGAGATTCATCTTATCGAATTTCATATTCTTGGTACTCACCCAGCATTCCAGTCTTTTTAGATAACCTGAATCTCAATCTTGTCATCATCTGTTATATTATTCCTCTCAGTTTGGTACCATCTCGAATTCAGAAAGTGACACATTCAGCCTTCTTCATAAATCTGCATCTCATCCTCTCCTTACAGCTGGGGCCAACTGATCCATGTCAGTAAGATAGACTATTGTCTAAGTCCAAGAGCAATCTTTCCCAAAAAGGAAGTATTTAAAACAGTTTTCAGTCTTACTCTTGACAGAAATCTTCCATGGTATCATATGGATATGATAGAGACATGCAGACTGAGTTTTGATGCTATTAGGTAGATCTTAATGTTATTTAATATCTACAGATAAATTGCAATGCATACTATTTGAAATATTGGATTGGAAAAAAAAGGAAACCATGGATTTTTTATATGGGATTGTAGATATTCCATGCAAATGACAAAGGTAGAGTCATTACATTTTTTGGCAGAAAACATTAACCTAAATACCTATGACTGCATATTTTTTAAAAAATAAATGGAGTTAAAAGCAAAGAAACAAATTCTACTTAACTCTCACATTTTGCCATTTGAATTTTTCTAGAATTTAGTGAGATTGTTAGACTCAAAGTAGCTCTCTGATATTCAAGGGATTAAGTTACTGTAGAACTATACGTATTCAAGTATAAGTCCTTCCTGGCTTTATCTATTATGGATTTGAAATAATTTCCCAGAATATTTGTGGGATTTTTTTTACAACAAAAATGCTTATGGCATAATAGCTTTGACCAGATTTTTAAAAAAAGGTGTGGTAGTTTCAAGAAATCGGAGTTCTTTCTATTTCAGGTTAGGAATGTTATTTTTTATTTTTGTTGTTAAAGATTTATTTTGTTGTTGAAGAGTGTTTCTCTGGTTGAGCAATACCCCTGGTTTCTTTCTGCTGCTTTTCATTCATTTCTTCTCCTGGAGGAGATGTGACTTATTCCACTCCCAAGTGAGAGGAGGCTCAGCTGGTGGGCTGAATGTCTCTCTTTGCGTCTCTGATATGTGCCTACCTACAGAGGGCATTTGTTCTCTCTGCTTTTCTCTTCTCCAACACAGACTTTTTTGTTAATGAAGGTAATATTTCATTTCTATCTGTCTAACTCCTATGATTTTTTTTAATTGAAAAGTGTTGTCATGTATTTAACTCCCCAATAGACAACATTTTATTGATGAAAGAAGGAATAAAAAAAATCGAGTAGATACATATGATCTTAAAAAATGCATACATTTAGGGGTGCCTGGGTGACTCAGTGGGTTAAGGCCTCTGCCTTCAGCTCAGGTCATGGTCCCAGCGTCCTGGGATCGAGCCCTGCATCGGGCTTTCTGCTCAGCGGGAAGCCTGCTTCCTCCTCTCTCTCTCTCTGCCTGCCTCTCTGCCTACTTGTGATCTCTCTCTGTTAAATAAATAAGTAAAATCTTTAAAAAAATGCATACATTTAAACAAACAAAAAAGATTAATCATATATATGTGTGTGTGTATATATATATATATATATATATATATATATATATATAAAATTATAAATTGTCTCTCCATCCATCAGCAATCAACTCATCAACCTAACACTTTTTTGGAGTGGGGAAAGTAAGAGTCAGGCACTGAATGCAAGTCAAATTTGGCTTCTTTCTGGACAGATATTTTATTCATTAATTAAGAGTATTTTCTATGTTTTCCCTATTTTAAGTTTTAACCCATGATCACTGATCCCTAGAACTGAGAGCTATGGCTGAAAGTGATCTCATTCAATAACTTCTTGTTCCCAGATAGACATTTAATGATGTTGACATCCAACAGTTGTCTTATGTTGATAGATTCCAAAACAGTATCAATTTTATTGATCTCACGATAATACTAGCTCAGTTTTATCTAATCTACACTCACACTGTTACATAAAGTACAGGTTGTTTAACAAGTAGTGAGAGGGGATTGTAAATTCCTGAGACTGAGGAGCTTTATAAATTACCAGATGAATTTTTCTGAGGAGCTAAAGATAGAAAGTGTAGGTACTCTGAGTAGCCCATCCTAATATTTCACAAATAAATAGTAGTAATTTTTTTCTACTTGCTATAGTCCATCTTAAGTACAGAAAACTCCCTATTGATTTATTTCTTGATCTTTCCCCCAAGGTCTTTGCACAAAGTATGACTAACCACAGGGACACAGTAGAATTTTATTTCAATTTCATTCCTACTTTTGTCATTTTTAGCATGTGATTCTCCCACATATTAGACTCTCCAGATGCTATTTAATGGTTTAGATAGCAGAAGTTATTATCGGATTCTTGAAAAGCATTTATTTAACCTAGAACAAACTATCTTTCCCTTCATTTTATAATGGCAATGATATTTCTAATCTTCATACATCATGAAGTGTTTGACATCACATTTACATTTATATTCCCTAAATTAAGGTTTGAGCATATGTCCTGAGAGAAACATATTTGATAAAGGATCTTGGGGAACAGTGATATTTGTTACACTGACTTTTTAAAAGATGACTATCCAATCATTAAAGTATTTAATAGTTGGTTACCAGTGATCTTTAAAAAAAATCTTAACTTTTTTTGAATATCCCTTTAAGTTCTGTTTTGTTTTGTTTTTGTTTTTGTTTTTGTTTAATATCAACACTAGTGACATGATGTTGGAGTGTAGAAGAAAAATTTTTAAGTGTTAAACTGGAACTCCATAATCAAATTATTTTATAAGCAAAATGTATATATGTAGATGGAGGAAAGTATAAATAACTCCAACATATTTATTAAAAATAACATTGAAAATAATCCAAAGCATCAATACTATTTTTTTCTATGGAAAAATGAAATAAAAATTCACCTCTAAGGAGCTGTATTCTGCAATTACTCCAACAAAATAAATCTTTTGGTGAAAATACTTTGAATTAAATAGCTTTTAAATAGAAAAATATGTCTCTTAATGACTAACTCTTTATTAATAATGACATCTTTCATTTCCATGTAAGTAAAATACATTATTTATAAAAATTTGCAATGTGACAGAAGAAAAACGTTGATTTTATATAAAAAATAAATGGAAAGAAGAATCTTCTACTTTCACACTATGAATATATTTTTAAAGCAGGGAAGGGAGAAGGAAAATAAATTGGGATTTTCATTTTGGGGTCATAAATGGAGTCATTATTAATGTTTTCTACAAAGATGTCAACCTCCTTGAAAAATTACCAAACGACTTAACATGCAGGTGAATTCTGGAAAGCATGTGAAAATTAGATTTATATCCTCTTGTTTGCACAGGAATATCAAATCTTCAACATAGCTCGTTAGACGGATGAGCACCCTGGCAGCTACACAAGCTGTAAATGGAAGTATCCAGAAAGGAACAGCCACCTTCTTTCTGGTCAGCTGGAACCCTCCAGCCATTAAGCTGCTCTTAACACTAGGGAGCACACTTTCCCCAGGAATTATCCTGGGAACGAAGACTGGAGGCTTCCCTTCTGCAAATCAGCATCAGGCAGGGTGCCAGCTTCTGCCCCGCTATAGAGAATGACAAGGCCCACAGCTATGACAGTGCTAATGGTAAACAATGACAGTTCTGTCAGGAATCTGAGAGGCTTTTCATACTTCTGCATGTGCTGAAAAAGAAGCAGAGTTATTTTATTTGTGGCATATAAAAATGACGGCATGAACTCTTCACCCCTTCTTTCCTTTAAACAAATCAAAATTAGAAGAGTGTTAGCAGCTTTATGATGGTGGGAATGGAAAGTAGGCAGCTGTAAGAATTTGAAAATGAGGAAATTTTTTCCTTCAGTAAAATTATAAACACGTATTGGTTAAATTTTGTTTTAATTGTAATGATCTTGGATTTGTAATGATCTCACCATGGAGCTCTCCGTTATTCTTAAAGGCATGTTCATGGCGCTTAGAGAGAGTAGAGAACTAAGGGCACAGGCCAACGAATGTCTGAAGGGAAGCACCTCTGTAAACAGGGATGTTGAGCTTCTAACAGGGGGTCTAGAGAGAGGAGGATGGCATGATCGTTGCAACACCCACAATGTTACACACATCATATTTTCATCTGAGTTTATTCAAAAGTTGATTATGTATCTCAAATATGTAAGACATTGCCTCAACTCTTCTGAGATATAAAAGGGATGAGGTAAAAGTCATTGCATCTGGGAAGCTGGCCATTTTTCAGGGAAAAAGGCAGATATCTACAAGGCATGGTTTACCAAAAAGCAAGGTACAATCAGGACTTATGTTGTGAGTGCCTGGCTTGTCCACAGCCCACACCAGGTGTTGTGGGATTAGGAAGATGAGAACAGATAGGGACCCAGACCACAAGAATCTCAGAGTGTAATGAAACAAATAAGAGAAAGCACAATATGTTTGATGACCCATCAAGAGGAAGAGAAGTGGTGATTTTGATGTATCACTAATAACAAAAGTCCTTAAACTGAGTTGTTGAAGAAATTATCCCTTATGTCCAAGCAACATAGTTTATAGATAAAACTTAGAGAGGCAGCTGGCAAGTCATAAAGATTCAAACACATATACCCAAACACAAGGATTTGTTATTAATCTGTAACTCTTGGCTCCTGTGGCTCTTTTCATTTGGTTCATACAAAATTCTGATCTCATTTTCTGATGAAAACCTTGATTGGGGTTCTTGTGGAGTCAAATGGATGTAAGGATGCAAATATAATTAGATCCTCTCAGCCACCATAATTAGCCCCGGAAAGACACAGAAGGCTAAAGTCAAACCTGTAAAATTCCTTCTAAAGAAGGAATTTGTGTACAAATGTTGGAAGGAAGATCAAGTGTCTTTTCTCCTAGATCTCCAGTTGCCATAACATAAGCTGTCACCTCTTGAAGCCAGGCCTCTCCTCTACTTGCAGTATAAGAAACCCAGCCACAGCTGATGGGGAAACACAGAGCTCAGGGATTCTGGGCCCACAACCCCATCTACTCATGCCTGAGTGTTCTTTCACCTCTAGACTCCTCGGTAAAAAAATTCGATTGGACCTTTGTGAGTTTTGCTGCCATTTGTGCCCTAAAAATTCCTAACTGATATGCTTAATTGCTTGGAGGATGAAAAGATTCATGGAAAGTTACATTTATGCTAGAATTTAAAATATAAATAGAATTTTAGTGAGATCATTTCAAGGGGAGGCTGAATACGTTGAGGACAAGTAGAAAATTACAAAGCAAGATAAAGATTATGTGTCAGGTTGACTGTACATCCCAGTGTGTCTGAACTCCATTTGATTTATGCTTGTCATCCCTACATTCCGCCCTCTATTCATTCTCAATAATTTCTTAGTTTTTATAACATACTGTATAGTATAACCACCCTACTTACACATGTAAGCCGAAGCCAAGGTTGTATATTTAATATCAATAATTTAAAATTTAGGCGTAAGTCAGATTATAAAGCCCCTAAGACCTTGTAGTAAAGACTTAGATATTATATTAAGGGCCTAAGTAGTGGTATGATCACAACCACTAGCTAGCAATGTTAAAATCGGATTGGGTAAAGTAAGAAATGAATAAATTGTTATTACAGTCTGTGTGAGAGTTGATGAAGCTCTGAAAATAGCATAAAAAGAAAAACCAAGGTGGTGACTTTTGAATTCAATGAGTTTAACAGTGTAGGCTATCTATTTGGATTAAGATGCCAATAGCAAGCACCATACTGAACAGAGTCAAACTACCTCTTCCTCCAGTGTGTAGAGCAGATTGAAAGAGCTGGAAAGAGGTTTGGAGCTTTGATTAAGTGGGCCTATATAAGATTATTTTATTTTATTTTATTTTATTATTTCGTTTTGAGAGAGAGAGAGAGGAAGGAGCAGAGGGAGAGGTAGAGAATCCCAAGCAGGCTCCATGCTGAGTATGGAGCCCAATGTGAGGCTTGATCCCATGACCCTTAGAATATGACCCAAGTTGAAGTCAAGAGTTGGACACTTAACTGACTAAGCCACCCAGGTGCCCCCACATGGTCCTGTATAAAAGTAAATTTATATTCATTAAATTGAAGCATATACTCTATAAAAACTGTGTGCATATTCATGGGAATTAGTGAAGGTCATGGTTTTCTGATGATGTAGGACAGTTTTGTTTTGTTTTTTAAAGAATGTTTATTTATTTGACAGAGAGAAACACAGTGAGAGAGGGAACACAAGCAGGGGGAGTGAGAGAAGAGGGAGAAGCAGGCTTCCTGTCCAGCAGGAAGCCTGAGGTGGGTCTCAATCCCAGGACCCTGAGATCATGACCTGAGCTGAAGGCAGATGCTTAACAACTGAGACACCAAGGCAACCCAATTCAGTTTTTAGACACATTATGTTCTTAGCTTACATGACCACAACTAGTTGAAAATGCACTAGTTCTTATGTTTAATCTTTCTGCCTATTTAATTCAAATTGCTTCAAAGTCTGAGTGGAGCTATTACCAATGCCTTGGCTGAGTAGGGTTGGAGAAAGCAGAAATTGACATATGGATGTAGAATTCATGAGATATAGTCCCATTGATGGGTTATAGAGATCCAAGGAGAAGTTGATGAAAGCAATTTTAGTTTTAAAGTCTAGATGAATGGATAGATGGTAATTCCTTCAAAACAGATGGGAAATTAGAACATATAGGTTTGTAAGGAAAATGCTGGAGAAAACATAACACTATCAGACATCTGAGTGTGGGGTAATGGCTAAATATTCTAGTGGAGTTTTTCACTATTTATTTTATAGGTAGATATCAAACTCAAGAGAAGGAGGCTACACACAAAACAAAGGACATGTCATTTTTGTAAAGAAAAAGGGGGAAGGAAAGCTAATACAGGTCTTAATGGAAAGACCTGCATTTCTACATTGAAAGGACAGAGGGATAGAGCAGCTTTAAAGACCAAGAAAACCAGCGGAGAGTTTGCCATGTAGTTGAAGCTAGAAATATTATCTTTAAAGGCGAAGGTGCTTGAAAATGTCAATGGATCTTGCAAGGTCCAGAGGATGAAATAGATTTCACAGTTATGAGATAATGTTTGAATAAAAATAATCTCAAGAAAATAAACATACCACTAACAAAGTAGTGAGCCATGAAAGGGGCAGGGGACTGGGTGACACTGAACACAGTAAAGCAATCTACTTCAGGAAGAGTCCAGTGATGAAAGGAAAGGAGAATGGAACAGCAGTTCAAGCACGTGGAAAGGAAGACTTTGTAGAGTGAGTTAGTCTCCGTGGAGAAAGTTGTACTGCTGTATTAATTTAATAAACTAATCACAGAAGTTTAACAGGTACTGCTGGTTCACCCAAAGCCCAAAGGAAGCTGGGTAACTCCCTAGGGAAGCTCTTCTCCGTGAAGTGAGGTAACCACTCAGTCTGCTTCCAATTCCCTCTCATAGCATGTGACTTCCAGGATCACCACAGCAGGACAGCGGGGCTCACAGGCTCTCCTGCTCTCCTCTGCTTCAGCATGGAAACAATATACATCTCTTCCATTTATCATGAATTTGCCAGAATTAAGTAGTCACATTTGTATTTGAAAAATTAGAATGAGGGAAGAGTAGCATTAGACAGAAGAAAAAATAAAATATAACTTCTATTTCTTTAAGAAACAAAGGGATTTTTACACAAAATACCTTTTTCAAGTTACGGATTATTTAGACGTCAAACTCCACTGCTCACCACAAAAATCAGTCACTTCCTTCCTCTCATCTCATATAGTGATGTCTCTTCTATAAAATCCAACTGTAAAATTCTGTAATTCAAAGACATTTATGGCAGAAGATCAATAAAATATGGTTGTATCTTTAATAATCATTTAATGTGTAAATAATTGTTTACCTCTACACTTAGTCAAGGACTGTGTGAGCTCTGTATAGAAACTGGAGTACAAAATTAATTATGAGAAAATATATGGATCCTGTCAGCTTTTTTTCACTAAATGTATATGAATATCAATAAAGGTGTTTTCATGGTCCCATATGCAATAACATTGAAACTTCCCTCCTACCCACAAATTCAGGTAGGGGTTGAGTTCTCTTGTTTGTTCTTTTCTCTGAAAATTACTTACAGCTTTTCATTTCTGAAGAAATTGGTAATAAAATAGGCAACGTAGGAAAGAGAATCACCTGGTAATAAAGCAGACAGAGAAATGAACACTTCAGCATTTACTTTTTATGGCCTAGTTAACCTCAGTGGATTTATGTAGTTGCCAGAGTTTGACCTCTTTGACGGCCAACATGAACTGAAATTTATTCTGTAAACTACCCAACTGATCAGTTTAAAAAAACACAGGAAGAAAAAGCAGAAAGGTTGATCTGATACCAGTGTATATGATGCTTATACTAAATTTGCAAATATAAAAAAAAAGTCAAATAATCCCATTCTTGTAAGAACACCGAATAAATCCACGTTACCAAAATTATTATCTGGAAAAGAAAGAAATATCAATCAGAACAACAAAAAAATTTATTTTGCTACGTGGGATGAAATTTCAGTCAGAAAAGCAACAACTTTAATCAGGGGGTAAAAACTTCATTTCAAGTGGCTAAAAATTACAATGTTAAAAAAAATTTCTCATTAGGAAGTCATTAAGGGTGAACATTCTATGAGTCTAAGGGGTAAATAATATTCACTTCATAAACCAAAAGATGAGTCTAGAGTCAGTCAGATTGTATTATTATTATTATTATTATTATTATTATTGGTCTGTGTTTTTTTAAATCAGATATCAAAGAAGTAGGGGAAATCAGTTTCAAAATATCTCCAGGGACTGGCTCACAAGCCACAATAAAAACCCAGTTTTCTAGACCTGCTTAGGGGTGCTCCTTGCCAGCAGAACCTAAGGTCAGATGCAAGAAGGGACAAGCTCCATATAAGCCCTCAGGACCAAGTTTTTTTTTTTTTTAACAAGTTTTTTTTTTTTTTTAAGATTTTATTTATTTATTTGAGAGAGAGACAGACAGTGAGAGAGAGCACGAGCGAAGAGAAGGTCAGAGAGAGAAGCAGACTCCCTGTGGAGCTGGGAGCCCGATGCCGGACTCGATCCCAGGACTCCAGGATCATGACCTGAGCCGAAGGCAGTCGTCCAACCAACTGAGCCACCCAGGCGTCCCAGGACCCAGTTTTTGACCAGTCCTATCCAGTTCACACAAAGTACTAACCCTCCTGATGATCCTCAGAAATTATCATCACCTGATTGTAATAACAATAACTGCGCCCACCAGGACCTTCATAGATTCATCTGTGCCCATATAAGGGAAGAGAAAGGGTGACAGTGATAGAAGAAGCCTGCTCTCCCTTCTCAGAAAAAAACCCACATCAACTTGCTCACCGTCCCTTAATTACCCTAACCCCATAAAACCCAACTGTGAGACCTCTTCCAGGACTAGGTACTTTTAGAGAATGAACTCCCCTTCTCCATGTGGTGGCCATTGTATAAATTACCTACTTGCCATCAAATACTGTTTTGTTATTTTTATTTATTTATTTATTTATTTATTTATTTTTTGGTGAACTGTGACAAAAATCTACTACTCTTATAAGAAAATCGTAATCTAAATAGTTTTAATTTATAAAAATTGTTGGCCTCTGGCTATTATTGAATATATAATCAGGGCTTGGTTTAAAGATAGATTCTTTATGATAATAGGTTTAAGATGGAATATGACTACTTTGCTCTAGAAATTCAATTCTGGATTGATGAAATTTATTAGTTACTACTATTATGACACTATCTCATACAACTAAATATTATAATTATAGTCTTCTTATTTTAGATTTTGAATAGCACTTGCAGGGCTGTGGAGTCTCTTAGGAACATTTTTAAAAAATTAAAAATCTCATAGTGAAAGCAGAGAGGAATATAATCCATACAGGAAAAATTATTTATAGCATTGGTTGTCATTTTTGGCTGTTGGTGTTTTGCTTTGTTGCTTTGGGAACAATCCATATAAATAGAAAGATAACCTTTACTAGATCCTACTGGTTCTTTTTGCTCTGGGGGAAAAATACCTGTGTACAGCTTTTAATCAGCTGATTTCCAATAAAATGTAAATAAAGAATATTAAAATATGTTTAAGTGACTCTTGGCAATGAGAGAATTAGACTTGGAATTGGAGATAAAACATAACGGAATGATGTCAGTTAGATCATTTAAATTTTTAGTTAAGTGGAAAAACTATTCTTGATGTGCCTTGGCAAAAACTATTTTTAACTTGATTTATTCTTTTTTATTATTACTTCAATCATTTCTATAGGAGTTCCTTTCATGGTTTCTTTCCCAAAGATAATATGATGGTGAGATCTGCTTCCTGCATTGTATAATCCTTACAAGAGTAATTACAAGTTAAAAAATACCAAACATGTAATGAATTCCTATATGGCACTGTTTGTATTCCATAACCATATCAGTATGGTTCTAATAGCTAACAGAGACATTTGCACATTTCCTTCTCTTTTCATAAATCCTAACTCAAACAATAATCCTAGGTTAAATTCTATCTCTATCACCTAATGAATGATAAATTATAGGAATAAATTTTATGGCAGATTAGTTCCTTAACTGTCTCCAAAGAGAATTGCCCTGGTTGTCAGCACAGAGCATTTTAGCAGCTGAGTTATAAGCATGTCAGGTTGGTAGTTGTGTTCCTAATGGAGAAAAAGTTACTGTAATGATAAGTACTTATCTAAATTTTGGCCCTCTTTTCCACCTAATTTTGAGTTCATGAAAACTCATTTCCTAACAAACGAATTAAGGGCAGTGATTGTTATTCATAGACAGGTTGTTAGTATTTAAGTAAATTATTTTGGCCTGATAGTTTATTTTAGTTATGTTACCATAATGCATAAGATAATCATAGCTTTTACTTATGCTGTGCTGGCATTTTTAAATGTAAATTAAGCTTTTGTTTGTGGGGTAATTTATTGCATCACATAGCAGACCCTGAGACTCACTAGTACATTATAAACAATTTTAGTAAGTTTTGTCTTTTGTAGATTTTTAACGAGGACTGGTCTTATTTTGTTCAGGAAAAAAAAAAAAGCATTAAATTTGCCTAGAAGGATTATAATAAAGTGAAATAAGCATTAAATTTAAGATGTGGTTGGGATGATCAAAGTTCTTCTAGGTTTGGTTAGTGATAGTCATTTAAAGATCGCCTAGGTTTGGTTAGTCATAGTCATTTAAATATGTATGTACTGCATGGAAACTGAGTTTTAGCCTCTCCAAAGATTCAAGATGGCGCCCTTAGATAAGAAGCCAAATTTGCTATGAATTTCAAAAGTCAATCCATCTACTTTTGACCAATTAAACTTTTGACCACATACAAAGAACTGCTTTTTACTTTCTTTATGATTATGTCTTAAACTTGAGCTATTTCTCTTGCTTGACTTATAAACTACAGATTAATAACAAAGGGGAGAGAAAAGAGAAATTGAGACTTTCCCTTTTTTATCTTATCCTTGTGATCTTTTAAGTATTATAAACTTAGAGAAAAAGCCATTTGTTGAAAACCTTCAACTCAGATTTATACAAATTGTGATGTAGTCAAGGTCAAAAATTTAATCACTCAAATCTAATCTACAAAGTCAACTTAAAAAAAAAATCTAGAAGTCATTTAATCTTCCTTATAAGTCCCCAGTCCACTTAGTAGAGGAGAAATTTAGATTTATCCTGTGCTTTTATCTTGATTTTATCTTGTTTGAAATGTTTCCTTTGGTCAAGTTTCAGTTCATTCTAAGTCCAACTAGGTTTTTACATTTTCTCATATTCAAGGTGAAGTTTTATTACATTTCCCAGCAACAAGGTAAGGAAGAGTAGGTAGTCTCTACTGGTCCTTCCCATTGGATGGGTGGGTTGGCCGCTTTACTGTCATCAGCTAAGATCAATACATCCATCTGTCTCTTGATATTACATAGAATGCACTGTTGCTGACAGCTAGCCATATGCAGTCCCGTCCCAGGTCTCTGGGACACCCCAGGTCTGCAGACTGAGTGAACCTTTCAGCAGCTACTATGCCTTCACCAGGGTACATGGGAACCTCCTGATTTCTTGAATTCCAGAAACAAGTACTAGGGTGATCTCATCATCCCCTACTTGGCAACATCTCCCCCTTGCTGTGTTATCACACAACATGTTGGACATGGAGGTGGATAAAAGAAGACAAGCTTTCTTGGTATGTCTCGTGCTTTTTTGTAAGTTATTATTACTACCTACTGCCCAACTTGCCCACTCAGATTTCAGCTTGGACCTCAACAGATCCAGAAGCAGCAGGCTTTCTGCTATGCCTTCTTCTCTGAATAGGATTTCCTTTTGGTGATACCTTGAGGATCCCTTGAGTCATCAAGCATCCAGACTTGGCTTAAAGATACAAGGATAATCTTTGATAACCTATGAAAGAGGATCTGTGACTTAAACCCAACATGGGTTGGATGACAATACAGGAAAGTCAGAACAACTTGGGCCCATGGATTCTATGAATGAAAATGATTTTTTTTTTTAAATTTTCCCAACATTAACTATTTTACAGAAAATAGAAGGAAATATTCTGACTCTTTTTCATTAGGTCTCTGGATTTAGATCTGACTAATATAAGCTATGTAGAAAACTACAAGGTTAAACCATGAGAAATTACATTGTTGTATGTTAAAAGCAGTCAAATATGTCATTGCAGGCCCAATTATTTCCAATCTTACCATTCCTTGTTTTTGTGATAATTAATGTAGGAATCCCCAACTGATTGAATGCACACTGGTGCTCACACAAACACACACAGAGAAGCACAGCATTCTCTTTGTCAGTCTGTCTTTACAAAAAGGTTGATTTACTGTAATATAGTAAGTTATGAACTTTTAGCTTGATAAATTATATACTTAAATAATTACATTGTGATGTCTCTCTCCTCATGTTCCACCTATATATAGATATATAAATATGAATATATATATTTACATAATACCATGTGAATTCTGTTCACTGCATAGCCAGAGTACATTATGAATACACCTGACTTCTTGCTCTGCAATTTTTTGTGAGAGGTTTTATTTGCCATTTGCTTTGTTCTTTTCACTATGAGAGTATCCAATTTCAATTTCTTAAAAACATTTCAACCATACTACCGAATCTATTATTTTCCCCAAGAAATTTTCATTCAGATGGTCTCCATCCTTTGAAATCTAGACTGGTTGCTTTCTTGATCTGTACAACTGTCTTCCTGAGATTTCTCAACATTTGTTTCCTCAGTATGCTCTATTATTTTCTAGATACTATCTTTCCCATTTCATGATTTAAGTATTCATTTGTCTGAAGTACATCCTCAAGTAAGAAAAGAGTTAGAGGGCTAAATTTTATGAATCACTCATTTTCTAAAAATCTCCTTATTCTGCCTAATTTAATTTGTCTCACAGCAGAATTCTAGAGGGAAAACATCATGCTAGAATTGGAAGACATTTTCTCTTTGTATCACACCATCCAGCATTGCTGACAAAAAGCCTGATTCCAGTTTTATTCCCTGTTTTGAGATTGTCTTATTTCCCACCTCTTGACACCCTGTGTATTAGTTTCCTAGGGCTGTCATAACAAAGCACCACAAACTGAGTGGCTTAAGACAAGAGGAATTTGTTCTGGAGACCACAAGGCTGAAATCAAGGTGTCAGCAGTGCTGTGTTCCCCCTGCAGGGTCTAGAGAAACATCCTTCATTGCTTCCTGCCAGCCTCCAGTGTTGTCTGCAATCCTTGGTTTACTTGACTTATAGGCATCAATCCAAACATTGTCTCTGTTGTCAGAAGGTGTTTTCCTGATGTGTCTGTGTCTCTGTGTCCAAATCCCCCACTTCTTAAGAAGAAATTAGTCATTGGATTAGGGACCAATCTAATGTAGTAAGATCAGTCTAATGTACCTTAGCTAGGTAATGGCCCCATTTCTGAATATGATCACATTCTTAAGTACTGGGAGTTAGGACTTGAAAAATCTTTTGGGGGAATCAGTTCAACCCACAGCACCCTGGATTAGAAGAAAATTTTCTTTTTTATTGCTAGGTATTCTGATACTTTGAAATTAAGAGACTAAGTATGGCTTTCTTTATAATTTTATTTAGTAAATGTTACATAACTGGAAAATGTCTATGTCATTTTAAATTGGAGAAAATTTCTTATCACATCTCTGATAATTTTGCCTGTATTTTTTCTGGATTTGTCTCTGAGTATTTTGTTTGTTTGTTTGTTTATCTTATTCTTTCTTGTTTCAGGCTTTCCTAAAATGTATAACCAACCTGTTTTCCCATAGATATTTTTAAGTTTGACCATAGAATATTGTAGACTCTTAACTCTGTAAATATGTACCAGGCTCATCATCTGCTCACATCTATTCTTACTTTAGAATAGAAGCAGACATCCTACTGAAGACCACTCCTACACAAGCATAGAAACACTTTGTTGTGGTTATTCGAATCTTCTCTTGACATTTTCTTCAGTTTGCTTGGAAAGCAAATCTCCCTTTTTGCCGTGGGTATGATCACACAGCTATATTCCTTCTGCTTAGTAAAATATGATCAGATTTGAGATGTTAAGTATTCTGCACACAGTCCTTCACTTTATCTAATACTTTAAGCCACACCTCTTTGCTCATCTATTATCTATGCTGAGTACCGTTGGATCATATTAAGATCAGCTCAAACTTATTAATCAGTGATTACCCATCAGCTTTTCCTTCTTCCTGAAATTTTAGAAATCTTTTTTTTTTTTTTTTTTTTTTTTTTTTTTTTGCTGAAGTCTGCTCTATCCTTTTGCTCTTATGGGATTAGATGTTTCTTCTCTTTTCTTTTCTTTTTTAATTTTAACTTGATTTCAGGAAGGAACATTGTAAGTATCTGCGGCAAAACTGCCCTATGTCTTCTAAGTAGTTTTGTTGTTTTTGTTGTTGTTGTTTTTTAATTTCAAGCAGGGTAACTTAATCTCCTTGAAAAAATTGTTGTAGGGAATTGGTTTCTAGGTGAAAATATTCCAAGAAGACAGTTACTCAGAAAAAGTTAAAAAAAAAATGAACACACAAAACTATTTCACCAAGGTAAAGAAGACTTTCTGTGAAATTAAGACGCTATGACCATAAAGCAAAGAAAGAGTAAAAAATTTTCAGAGATAATATTTATAGACAACTATCTGAGGAAGCCAAAATGTGAATATAAACACTGTATTCTACTCCCCCCTTTTCTTTACTTTTTCTATTTACTCCTGTCCTATTTTTCCTTCCTTCTTTTCTTTTTCTTTCTTTCTTTTTTTTTTTCCCCTGTGTCTTTCCCAGAGACCTCCAGCACTCCACCAACCATGTTCATTTTGTCCTTCACCTTTCTTTTCCTACAGGGCCAGAGGGCACGCTGCTCTTGCTGAGCTCCCACAAACTTTCCTAGTGAAAATAGGATTGCAGCATTCAGCTCCTTCATCTAGGCTTTGCATGTCACTGCCTTGTGTAACCTGGACTAAAAATAAAATCTGTCTAAAATATGACACATATTTATAACACCGAAGAATACACAAATATTTAAATAAATGTACAGCTGGCCTTTGATTGACGTATGGGCAGGTAAACTTACGCATTCACACATATTGCGGTAGAATGTACACAAAGGAAATACATAGATTTATGGTCTTTGAAGTGCTTTTATTCATTCTGCTTATACATAAACTTATTTTTCACATTTCACTTTCCATTTTTCCTATTACACTATTTTTAAGTTTTTATCTTTATGATCTATGTGCTTATTTGTAAGTTACCTCAAATATTATTTGGGGGTTATATTAGGGTGCTTCAGAGGAGGACATATAGGAAGGCAATTGTTATAGGAATTGGCTCATGCTTATGGGGGCCAGGAAATACTATGATCTGCCCTCTGCAAGCAAGACACCAGGAAATCTGCTGGTGTGATTCAGCCTGAGTCTTAAGACCTGAGAATTGGAAGACTGATGGTATAAGTCCCAACCTGAGTCCAAAGGCTCAAGAACCAGCAGGGCCTATGTCTGACGGTAGGAGAAAATGAGTATCTCTTCTCTGTTTGTTTTTCCTCTGCCATTTTGTTGTATTCAGTTCCTCAAGGTGTTGGATGACGCCCCCCCCAAATGGGGAAGGTGATCTTTACTCAGTCTACTGATTCAAATGCTAATATCTTCCAAGATACCACCACAAACATAACCAGAAATACTGTTTTTCCAACTATATTCTCATCCTTTAGCCCAGTGTAATTGACACATAAAATCAGCCATCACAGGAGTCCAGGCTTAAAATAAATATATAAAGATATACCTCATCTTCAGGAAGCATTTATTGTTTCGTTACTATGGGGTGATAAAAAGACTACTAGGTCATTTTTTTCCTGCATAAATAAGTAGCTTACTTAGTAAGAAAGATGAAAGTAAACAGCCAACAGGAATAGTATGTAGTAATGTCTACTGTACTCGTATGTACAAATTACAGGATCGAACGTGTTCTAAAGTAGCTTATCTTCCCTAAACCAAAGAAACAGAGTAGTGGGAGTGTAGGTGAAGATTGGAGATAGAACTTCTCTTATGATGTTCTTTCAAAGAATTTAAACTGTTAGATTTAATTTCTCTGTCTGGACACCCTCCCCTGTCTGCTCTCAATTGGCAAACCCTACTCTCCATTCGTGGGTCAGCTTAGTTGCCCTCCTTCCAGGAACCTCCATCACTGTTCCCAAGACCAGCACCAGCACCCACATTAGTATATTAACACCCCTCAGTCACCACCACCAACATCCCTTTGACCTCCTTTAGGCTTGAAAAGTGCATTCTCTATTCTGTCATAAAAGTGGGAAATTTTGTTTGGTACATAAAACAGATCTGTTTATTGTCTTATTTATTTCTTTATATTGCAGAGGACATGGTGCAGCATTGTCTTCCGTGCAAGTCATAGCACCTGGTTGGCGTACAAAGTATAGTTCTCCACTGAATAGTTTTTCCTTGTTTATAAAAAAAATAAATAAACCTTTACAAAAGAGGCGGAGTGCTTGCTTGGCAAGTAATACAATGTAGATTGGAACAAACTGGACAGATTTTAAAATCACTGTGTCTGCTTCGTATTCTAATTTATCCACAGCTTTGGTTTCATAGTAATGTTGGAATATTGACCTGTTAATGCCAGATATTATTCTTTCATAATAATTCATTATAAGAATAATGAGTTATTCTTATTAAATGATTAATACTTAGTGAATGTTACATTAGCACTGTGGAAATGGGCAGAATCAGAAACCTTTTGATGCATAACTGAGATTTGATTTTTTTTTTTAGCATAGAGGAACATGAACTAGTAGTCAAAAAATAATGTTTCTGAATATAAACTTCATTTTCTATACAATCATTTCTCATTGAACCCCCCCCCACAAATATATACATATACATGTATATGGCCATTTGCTTATAACAAATAATTTCCAATATTCTGCGTATGACTTACAATTTCCTGGACTTTACAGTGATCAAATACTATAAGACTTACTATTCCTTAGATATGTTAAATTACATACTTTCATCTATAGAGGAAGTGCATGACTAATGCATGATTTAAATGTATATAATTTAGACAAATGACACATTGCGAGATAAATCTTAGAGATGTCCAGAATTTAAGCAGGGACTTTAGAGGAAAACTAACCAAACAGTTGGATTTATCAAATCCTTTTGGGAACGTTTGTGGAAAGAAATATTGGGACTTATAATGAAACAGTATGAGCATACATGAAAGACTGAACAGACTAAAATGATGATAGGCTATTTCCCCCCCAGCAAAGGAAAATGAATGAACAGACACTTGCTGTAACCCACCCACCGTGCTGGCAGTGCCCATGACTCTCAGTAACCTCTGTTTGACTTGTCACTTGCAAGACAAATTTGTTCATATATCATGACTGTCAGAATACCTTTTCGGCAACTCTATCAGTAATTAGCTATGCCTTGTTAGTGCTCAAGGCATGTGTATCTGTCACATTGATATAAAAGGTCTTTTTTTTTTCTTTTCATTTCAACTAGCATGTTAGCCTCTCAGCATTATAATGCCAGCAAAGAACCGCAATATTGATCAAACTCTCATTGATGACATTTAAAAACACTTATGTTGTTTGAGAAAAATAAGAACCAGCATGCTATTCCACCCTAAGGAATATTACAATTTGAGAAGAAAAGTAAACTCTGAATATTTATAATAACTTGGGAACCTGTTCCTAAGTTCCTTGGATAAGTTTTCTGACTGAGCCAAGTACTATGAACTATTTTATGTAGAATTTTCTGAAATTTTCAGTTGATAAAAATGTATCCATACATGTTTATGATGAAACACTAAGAGGTAATTACAAGAATTTCAGTAACACTGGTGGGAAATAAAATTTCAGATTATATTTGTGTCTAAACAAATAAAAAGGCAGACATAGAATTAGGCAAATCAAAGATTCTCAAATTTGGATCAGCAACAAAATCAAGTGTAGTGATTTTTTTTTAAATAAAAATTCTCAGACCTAAACTTATTGAAACAAAATATCTTAAAAGAATGCCATAGAGTGAAAAAGGAAGAAATATTTTCAGATAAACTATTTTGAAAAATTATATAAAGTGGTATTATCATTAACATTTCAGGGATAGTTAATTGAGACAAAATATAATTGATCTGTTACAAATCAATGAGACCACATTAAAAATGAGCATGCTAGATATACAGGAAGAATAGAAGGAAATAAAAATCACCAATAAGTACATAAAACTATATTGAACCTCTTTTAGGATCAGGAGACATCAAAACAAAATACTAATAGTATTTCTCTCTTTACCCATCAGATTTGCAAAATCAAATAAAACTTTTTAAAAGATTGCCAGGATTTATGGCCATGGCACAGGGAATTTAACAGTATTAACTGTGGGTGAGATTGTTTGTTCATTCCTTTAACGTTGAGGAGAGCCATACAAATATCTACCTGCAACTAGAGTCTCATCGTAAAGCCAGCTCGTCTGCCATGTCTTCTAGTGCATCCTCGAACTATGCAAAATAGTGACTAAGACTAACTAGCACACGATTGATTCTCAAGTTTAATCAGTTCAATTAATGATTAACTGTGCACCTTCTCTGACTCATGTATCTCACTTGCAAAGTCATTCCTATAGAAACAGTACATGAATGATTATGAGTGTACAAGGATGTTCACTGCAATGCTGCCTCCTACAAAAGAAAGGCCATAGTAATGTGTATCAGCAAGAAAAAGAAAAGAGCTGCATCTCAGAAGCTTTGTAAAGCTATTTAATATGACAAGTTTAAGAACAAAGCAAATGTTAAATGTAAATATAATGTCATGTATTCTCTAGCATGTTTAATGGCTTGGGAAAAATAAGCCCAGAGTTTGAGAGATCTGTTGGTGTATTTTAGAATTTGGAGGGAAAGAACTAAAATCAGACTCATAGAATACCAATCAAATGAAGACACATGAATGAATTATTAAATGTGGGAAAACTTATACAAAGAAACATCATCTTCATATAATACATTTGAGTCGGCAATGAAAATATTTAAGGGTCACAATACCGAAGTATTTAGTTTTTATGCAAAAGTTTTGATTTCTTTGAAACACGTTATTCCAGGCAGACTATGGTGGACGTGGAAGACACTGAGGTCTCAGGCACCAAAACAGGTAGTTGAAAGCTTTTGTCTACAATTGTTGAACCAAGAAATTGCTACTTAAGTCTTATTATGGAAAATGCAAGAGAATACTGAAAGAACCGTCTAAAAGAGCAAGGCTCTGTAAAGAAAGAATAGTCTGGATAACCTGTGAGGTTCTGCTGATTTCAAATTTAAATCTTCAGTCTAACCATATTTTAGATTCTTTTCAGTTTGAAAAATAAGTAAGATTTTAGTTTCTGTATTTGTTTTTGTTTGCTTGCTTGCTTGCTTGCTTTTTTGTGGAGGTAGGTCCTGGGTAACAGATCTCCAATATTTCATTAGAAGATCCAAACTGCTGAACTACTCGCCCTGGATTCCCAATATTTTCTCTATAAAGTTGACATGGGAAAAGTGGGTTGGTGGATGTGTGGACAGTGGGAGTGGGTACATGAAGGAACAGATTATCGAAAAAAGGGGTAAATGCCACTGCGGCATAGCAGAAGATATCAACACCCAGTGAATAATTTCTCCTTTGAAGTTAGAAACATACAAATGTTAACAGCTGGGCAGTGTTAAATGCAGTATTTTATAGAGAAGATTTGAGAAAAGACATTTTTCAGTCTCTCCTATGGATTTTATTCTCCTATCATATCAAAACAATGCTATCAATAGTTTAGGTACTAAGTTCCCATTCTCTTATTGTTTGAAAAGCAACAAATTATCTCTTTTAGTTCAGCATCAAGAAGGAAGTTTTCTGAGCCAAGATATCTTTTACTTAAGGGAAATTACACTGTCAGCCAGAATGCATTTAATACCAACCGACAAGTAATTCTATTTTTAGCATGCATTTTTATGAATAATTCCTTATGAGCTATATAAATTTGGGTGATTTTACTAATCAATGTAAACCTCAAATGTCTAAAAAAAATGGGAATTATACTAGGAAAATCTGAGTTGATCTTTTCATTTGAGGTTATCATTTCATCATAAATTAAGACACAAATATATCTAGATATGTAAATGTAATGTCACTGATGTACTAAAAACAAAAAAATAACATTTGGCCTTCTAACTGGGATATAAAATCAACTTTTAAAAAATTATGAAAAGCCATCAAAAACAATGATCTTCATTTGCCTGGTAGCATCAAACACAAAAACCCACAAGTGTTTATTCTCTAAGGCTTTGATACAAATACAATTTTTCCTTTTATTTCAAACAGAAAGTACCAAAAAGACCATCAATTCACACTGAGAGGGTGGCATCATTTGCCACGCCATATGGCTGACCATAAAATGGAATAATTAGTATGTGCCCCCTGAACAGTCGATTGTTAATTTACTATGAATGTATTAATTCACATTAACTGGGGAAACACAGAAATCTGCAAATACATGAATCCATTTTTTTTTGAATGACCATATCTATCATGCCCAATTGCTTTCTCTTATCCTCTTGTAATTCTGTGTTTGCCTGCCCACCCAGCCATCCTTGGGCATTGATGTGCATTCTTTCATATAGATTTGTCTTTATCCTAGAGTATGACATAAATGGAATCATACAGTACACATTCTTATTTTCGGCTTCTTTCACTCAGCATAATTATTTTAAGATTTATCCATGTTGTGTGTATCAGTA